>NW_028138988.1:0-261350 GCF_964270905.1 Leucopleurus acutus
AATGTGGTACTTATGTACAATGGAATATCTCTTCACCATGAAATCAATGTAATAAGGCTAGTAGAAGGATAAAGAGTGGATTGAGGTCCGATAATACTACTTGAAATAAGTCAAACAGAAAAAGAAACATATCATAAGATATCACTTATAGAGGGAGGATAAATATGGCTGCACAAAAAATGAATTACAAAACAGAACAGTGTCTCACATTTAGAAAACACACTTATGTCAGCTTAAGGGGAAAGGAGAGGTGGGGTGATGCATAAAACCAGAGTTTGAAATTAGCACAGATACCGTTCAATAAACCAAATAGGTATCAGACAAGATCTACACCTTGCTCAATGAACTGGCCTCAACACACCCTATAAACCGCAGAGAAATATATCTGAGTAATAAGAATCTTAAAACCCATGTATTGATATATCTCCATAAGGGAATCAAGTGTGAGCAGAGCGGCACAAACACAGCAGTGAAAATGAGCTAAACCCCATTATAGAAATAAATTTTAAAACCAAAACGCAGAAACAATGAAAGAGAGAAAAATTCTTACAAAATTCGCTCAGGGGCTGTGATGCAACCTGGAATGACCACATATAAACCCACAGCTGGATAAGACATAAGGCTGGACACTTGGGGCTGAAAGGATTGGAGAGCTTTGGTGAGCAACTGCCGAAAGTTTAATGCAATACTTCATGCTACTTATTCCAAGGGTCCCAACACTCCAAGTTGAAGGGAATCTTCCTACAGCTAAACCATGCATGGGAAATCCAGCGGATGGTATACCATATGATCGGGAAAGGTTTCTAAAATGCACCTCATTTTCCTCTCCTGGGGCTCCGGATCAACATTCCAGCCACTTTACTAACAACATCTCCACAGGGAGAGTCAATGCCTTTAAGTTCCGGTATCACACAGTCTGCAGTTAGTGCGGAGGATGAATGGGAATAGGGGGAACCAGTGAGAAAATAGCTGTAGCGGTTTCAATGGGCACATGTCACTCTAATTTCAATTCAGGAAGAAGAATTAACCAAAGGCAGGGCAAGGCACCCCAGAAGAAGAACAGGGCCTGAAGAAATCCTGTGGATATGAGGCAAGATCACAAAAATAAGAGCTGAAAAATGGAGCTATGGGCCACTGCAATTCAAAAACCTGCAGAGTTATAAAGGCCAACTATTTTCCAAAAGTATATTGAAGTGAGGCTATGAAGAGGCACTGAGAGCAAGGCAGAACTGCAAGAAACCTATTTCAGGAGGTAGACTGGAATTGCACTGAAAACATATGAAAAGACTCAGAACGTCGACAATGATGCACTTGGCCAAAAAGGGCGTATGCGTTCTTTCCTGAATATATTCAGGAAAAAACGCATACGCCCTTTCTGGCCAACCAAGCAAGCTCGCAAAGGAAATCTGCACTACAATGAAGTTTCACTGCCCCCCGGTCAAAGGGCCTTCTGAAAAAAGAGTAAAATCCAGAAAGGCAGGACAGGCCATGGAGAACTGGGAGCCTTGTTATGCTGATGGGCGAGATGTAAATCGCCAACAGCCACTCTGGAGAAGTGTATGGTCTTTCCTGAAACATCTAAAAAACTAAGCAACAGAGCCTAGGGAAATTCCACTTATGGTCCTATAGCTTAGGGAAATTAAAATCAAAAAGACACAGCCACCCCAAACTTTGGGATGGCTCTGTTTACAAGAACCTCGTTTACGGTACAAGTTCAATATCGCAAAAAGCGAAAAATGGATAAAGAAGTTGTGGTACTTACGTACAATGCAATATCACTCAGCAATGAAATCTATGTCATCAGGCCCGTAGCAGCATAATGAGTGGATTCAGCTACGATGATTCTAAGTGAAATAAGTCACACAGAAAGAGAAACATCATAAGATATCACTACTACACGGAATGTAAACTTGGCTACACAGGAACTGAATTACAAAACAGAACAGCGTCTCAAATGTAGAAAACCAACTTATGCTTGCTTAAGGGGAACGGTGAGTTGGGGTGCTGCATAAAACCAGAAATTGAAATTAGCAGATACCGTTCCATAAGCCAAATATGTAATAGACAAGAGCTACTCCTTGCTCAACGAAGTGGACTCAACACCCCATATTAAACGCCTAAGAATATACCTGACTAGTAAGAATCTTAAAACCTATGGATTTATATGTCTCCGAAAGAGAATCAAGCGTGTGTACAGCGGCATAAACGCAGCAGTGATAGGATTGGTGAGGTTCGGTGAGCAAATGCAGACCCTTTGAAGTCATATTGCATGGTACCCATTCCATGGGTCTCAACTCTCCATGTTTAAGGGATTCTTCCTTCAGCTAAAACATGCATGTGGAACCCAGAGTATGATCCACCGTGTGATCAGAAAACGTCTTCAAATGTGTCTCAGTTTTCGTCCCCTGCTACTCGGTTGCAACATTCCAGACGCTTTACTAACACTCTCCCCACTTGGAGAGTCAGTGCCTTTAACCTCCTGTTTGGCCCAGTTTGCAATTTCTGTGGAAAATGAACAGGAATAGGGAGAACCAATGAGAGACTAGGTGGAGGTGTCTGGACGGGCAAATTTAACTCTCATTTCCCACCAGGAAGAGGAATTAACCAAAGGCTCAGCATGCCGTGCCGCAACCAAACTAGGGCCTGAAGCAATCCTGCGGTGTTGCGGCCAGCTCACAAGAAAGCGAGTTGAAGAAAGGAGCTCAGGGGCACTGTAATTCACAAACCTACAGAGTTATAAATGACAGCTATCGTCCAAAAATATATTGAAGTAAGGCTTCCAAGAGGACTTGAAAGCGGGGCAGGATTGCAGGAAACCGATTTCAGGAGGTAGACGGGAATTGCATGTAAAGCATAGGAAAAGAGGCAGAACATCCACAATGATGCACTTGGCCAAAAGGGCGTATGCGTTTTTTCCTGAATATATTCAGGAAAAAACGCATACGCCCTTTTTGGCCAACCAAGAAAGCTTGCAAAGAAATCTGCACTACAATGAAGTCTCACTGTCGCCCATTCAAAAGGGCCATCTGAAAAATGTGTAAAATCCAGAAAGGCAGGACAGGCCATGGAGAACTGGGAGCCTTGTTATGCTGGTGGGCGGGATGTAAATTGCCAACAGCCAATCTGGAGAAGTGTATGGTGTTTCCTGAAACATCTAAAAAACAAAGCAACAGAGCCTAGGGCACTTCCACTTATGGTCCTATAGCTTAGGGAAATTAAAATCAAAAAGACAGAGCCACCCCAAAGTTTGGGACGGCTCTGTTTACAAGAACCTCGTTTACGGTACAAGTTCAATATCACAGAAAGCAAAAAATGGATAAAGAAGTTGTGGTACTTACGTACAATGCAATATCACTCAGCAATGAAATCTATGTCATCAGGCCCGTAGCAGCATAATGAGTGGATGCAGGTATGATGAGTCTAAGTGAAATAAGTCACACAGAAAAAGAAACACCATAAGATATCACTACTACACGGAAGGTAAACTTGGCTACACAAGAACTGAATTACAAAACAGAACAGGGTCTCAAATGTAGAAAACCAACTTATGCTTGCTTGAGGGGAAAGGTGAGTTGGGGTGCTGCATGAAACCAAAGACTGAAATTAGCATAGATACCGTTCCATAAGCCAAATATGTAATAGACAAGAGCTACTCCTTGCTCAACGAAGTGGACTCAACACCCCATATTAAATGCCTAAGAATATACCTGACTAGTAAGAATATTAAAACCTACGGATTTATATGTCTCCGAAAGAGAATCAAGCCTGTGTACAGCAGCATAAACGCAGCAGTGATAGGATTGGTGAGGTTCAGTGAGCAAATGCAGACCCTTTGAAGTCATATTGCATGGTACCCATTCCATGGGTCTCAAGTGTCCAAGTTTAAGGGATTCTTCCTTCAGCTAAAACATGCATGTGGAACACAGAGTATGATCCACCGTGTGATCAGGAAACGTGTTCAAATGTGTCTCAGTTTTCGTCCCCTGGTACTCGGGTGCAACACTCCAGACGCTTTACTAACACTCTCTCCACTTGGAGAGTCAGTGCCTTTATCCTCCTGTATGACCCAGTTTGCAATTTCTGCGGAAAATGTACAGGAATAGGGAGAACCAATGATAAACTAGCTGGAGGTGTCTGGACGGGCAAATTTAACTCTCATTTCCCACCAGGAAGAGGAATTAACCAAAGGCTCAGCGTGCCATGCCGGATCCACACTAGGGCCTCAAGCAATCCTGCGGTGTTGTGGCCAGCTCACAAAAAAGCGAGTTGAAGAAAGGAGCTCAGGGGCACTGTAATTCACAAACCTGCAGAGTTATAAATGACAGCTATCGTCCAAAAATATATTGAAGTAAGGCTGCCAAGAGGACTTGAAAGTGGTGCAGAATTGCACGAAACCGATTTCAGGAGGTAGACTGGAATTGCATGTAAAGCATAGGAAAAGAGGCAGAACGTGCACAATGATGCACTTGGCCAAAAAGGGCGTATGCGTTTTTTCCAAACGCATACGCCCTTTTTGGCCAACCAAGCAAGCTTGCAAAGGAAATCTGCACTACAATGAAGTCTCACTGCCCCCCGGTCAAAAGGGCCATCTGAAAAAAGTGTAAAATCTAGAAAGCCAGGACAGGCCATGGAGAACTGGGAGCCTTGTTATGCTGGTGGGCCGGATGTAAATTGCCAACAGCCACTCTGGAGAAGTGTATGGTGTTTCCTGAAACATCTAAAAAACAAAGCAACAGAGCCTAGGGCACTTCCACTTATGGTCCTATAGCTTAGGGAAATTAAAATCAAAAAGACACAGCCACCCCAAAGTTTGGGACGGCTCTGTTTAAAAGAACCTCGTTTACAGTACAAGTTCAATATCACAGAAAGCGAAAAATGGATAAAGTTGTGGTACTTACGTACAATGCAATATCACTCAGCAATGAAATCTATGTCATCAGGCCCGTAGCAGCATAATGAGTGGATTCAGGTACGATGATTCTAAGTGAAATAAGTCACACAGAAAAAGAAACACCATAAGATATCACTACTACACGGAAGGTAAACTTGGCTACACAAGAACTGAATTACAAAACAGAATAGGGTCTCAAATGTAGAAAACCAACTTATGCTTGCTTGAGGGGAAAGGTGAGTTGGGGTGCTGCATGAAACCAAAGACTGAAATTAGCATAGATACCGTTCCATAAGCCAAATATGTAATAGACAAGAGCTACTCCTTGCTCAACGAAGTGGACTCAACACCCCATATTAAATGCCTAAGAATATACCTGACTAGTAAGAATATTAAAACCTACGGATTTATATGTCTCCGAAAGAGAATCAAGCCTGTGTACAGCAGCATAAACGCAGCAGTGATAGGATTGTTGAGGTTCAGTGAGCAAATGCAGACCCTTTGAAGTCATATTGCATGGTACCCATTCCATGGGTCTCAAGTGTCCAAGTTTAAGGGATTCTTCCTTCAGCTAAAACATGCATGTGGAACACAGAGTATGATCCACCGTGTGATCAGGAAACGTGTTCAAATGTGTCTCAGTTTTCGTCCCCTGGTACTCGGGTGCAACACTCCAGACGCTTTACTAACACTCTCTCCACTTGGAGAGTCAGTGCCTTTACCCTCCTGTATGACCCAGTTTGCAATTTCTGCGGAAAATGTACAGGAATAGGGAGAACCAATGATAAACTAGCTGGAGGTGTCTGGACGGGCAAATTTAACTCTCATTTCCCACCAGGAAGAGGAATTAACCAAAGGCACAGCGTGCCGTGCCGGATCCACACTAGGGCCTGAAGCAATCCTGCGGTGTTGCGGCCAGCTCACAAAAAAGCGAGTTGAAGAAAGGAGCTCAGGGGCACTGTAATTCACAAACCTGCAGAGTTATAAATGACAGCTATCGTCCAAAAATATATTGAAGTAAGGCTGCCAAGAGGACTTGAAAGTGGTGCAGAATTGCACGAAACCGATTTCAGGAGGTAGACTGGAATTGCATGTAAAGCATAGGAAAAGAGGCAGAACGTGCACAATGATGCACTTGGCCAAAAAGGGCGTATGCGTTTTTTCCTGAATATATTCAGGAAAAAACGCATACGCCCTTTTTGGCCAACCAAGCAAGCTTGCAAAGGAAATCTGCACTACAATGAAGTCTCACTGCCCCCCGGTCAAAAGGGCCATCTGAAAAAAGTGTAAAATCTAGAAAGGCAGGACAGGCCATGGAGAACTGGGAGCCTTGTTATGCTGATGGTTGGGATGAAAATTACCAGCAGCCACTCTGGAGAAGTGAATGGTGTTTCCTGAAACATCAAAAAAACAAAGCAACAGAGCCTAGGGCACTTCCACTTATGGTCCTATAGCTTAGGGAAATTAAAATTAAAAAGACACGGTCACCCCAAAGTTTGGGACGGCTCTGTTTACAAGAACCTCGTTTACGGTACAAGTTCAATATCACAGAATGGGAAAAATGGATAAAGAAGTTGTGGTACTTACGTACAATGCAATATCACTCAGCAATGAAATCTATGTCATCAGGCCCGTAGCAGCATAATGAGTGGATTCAGGTATGATGATTCTAAGTGAAATAAGTCACACAGAAAAAGAAACACCATAAGATATCACTACTACACGGAAGGTAAACTTGGCTACACAAGAACTGAATTACAAAACAGAACAGGGTCTCAAATGTAGAAAACCAACTTATGCTTGCTTGAGGGGAAAGGTGAGTTGGTGTGCTGCATACAAGAAGAGATTGAAATTAGCACAGATACCGTTCCATAAGCCAAATATGTAATAGACAAGAGCTACTCCTTGCTCAACGAAGTGGACTCAACACCCCATATTAAACTCCTAAGAATATACCTGACTAGTAAGAATATTAAAACCTACCGATTTATATGTCTCCGAAAGAGAATCAAGCGTGTGTACAGCGGCATAAACGCAGCAGTGATAGGATTGGTGAAGTTCGGTGAGCAAATGCAGACCCTTTGAAGTCATATTGCATGGTACCCATTCCATGGGTCTCAACTCTCCAGGTTTAAGGGATTCTTCCTTCAGCTAAAACATGCATGTGGAACCCAGAGTATGATCCACCGTGTGATCGGGAAACGTGTTCAAATGTGTCTCAGTTTTCGTCCCGTGGAACTCGGGTGCAACATTCCAGATGCTTTACTAACACTCTCCCCACTTGGAGAGTCAGTGCCTTTAACCTCCTGTTTGGCCCAGTTTGCAATTTCTGTGGAAAATGAACAGGAATAGGGAGAACGAAAGAGAGACTAGCTGGAGGTTTCTGGACGGGCAAATTTAACTCTCATTTCCCACCAGGAAGAGGAATTAACCAAAGGCTCAGCATGCCGTGCCGGAACTACACTAGGGCCTGCAGCAATCCTGTGGTGTTGCGGCCAGCTCACAAGAAAGCGAGTTGAAGAAAGGAGCTCAGGGGCACTGTAATTCACAAACCTGCAGAGTTATAAATGACAGCTATCGTCCAAAAATATATTGAAGTAAGGCTGCCAAGAGGACTTGAAAGCGGGGCAGAATTGCAGGAAATCGATTTCAGGAGGTACACTGGAATTGCATGTAAAGCATAGAAAAGAGGCAGAACGTCCACAATGATGCACTTGGCCAAAAAGGGCGTATGCGTTTTTTCCTGAATATATTCAGGAAAAAACGCATACGCACTTTTTGGCCAACCAAGCAAGCTTGCAAAGGATATCTGCACTACAATGAAGTCTCACTGCCCCCCGGTCAAAAGGGCCATCTGAAAAAAGTGTAAAATCCAGAAAGGCAGGACAGGCCATGGAGAACTGGGAGCCTTGTTATGCTGATGGACGGGATGTAAATTGCCAACAGCCACTCTGGAGAAGTGTATGGTGTTTCCTGAAACATCTAAAAAACAAAGCAACAGAGCCTAGGTCACTTCCACTTATGGTCCTATAGCTTAGGGAAATTAAAATCAAAAAGACACGGTCACCCCAAAGTTTGGGACGGCTCTGTTTACAAGAACCTCGTTTACGGTACAAGTTCAATATCACAGAAAGGGAAAAATGGATAAAGAAGTTGTGGTACTTACGTACAATGCAATATCACTCAGCAATGAAATCTATGTCATCAGGCCCGTAGCAGCATAATGAGTGGATTCAGGTATGATGATTCTAAGTGAAATAAGTCACACAGAAAAAGAAACACCATAAGATATCACTACTACACGGAAGGTAAACTTGGCTACACAAGAACTGAATTACAAAACAGAACAGGGTCTCAAATGTAGAAAACCAACTTATGCTTGCTTAAGGGGAAAGGTGAGTTGGGGTGCTGCATGAAACCAGAGATTGAAATTAGCACAGATACCGTTCCATAAGCCAAATATGTAATAGACAAGAGCTACTCCTTGCTCAACGAAGTGGACTCAACACCCCATATTAAACGCTTAAGAATACACCTGACTAGAAATAATCTTAAAAACTACGGATTTATATGTCTCCGAAAGAGAATCAAGCGTGTGTACAGCGGCATAAACGCAGCAGTGATAGGATTGGTGAGGTGCGGTGAGCAAATGCAGACCCTTTGAAGTCATATTGCATGGTACCCATTCCATGGGTCTCAACTCTCCAAGTTTAAGGGATTCTTCCTTCAGCTAAAACATGCATGTGGAACACAGAGTATGATCCACCGTGTGATCAGGAAACGTGTTCAAATATGTCTCAGTTTTCGTCCCCTGGTACTCGGGTGCAACACTCCAGACGCTTTACTAACACTCTCCCCACTTGGAGAGTCAGTGCCTTTAACCTCCTGTATGGCCCAGTTTGCAATTTCTGCGGAAAATGTACAGGAATAGGGAGAACCAATGAGAAACTAGCTGGAGGTGTCTGGACGGGCAAATTTAACTCTCATTTCCCATCAGAAAGAGGAATTAACCAAAGGCTCAGCATACCGTGCCGGAACCACACTAGGGCCTGAAGCAATCCTATGGTGTTGCGGCCAGCTCACAAGAAAGCGAGTTGAAGAAAGGAGCTCAGGGGCACTGTAATTCACAAACCTGCAGAGTTATAAATGACAGCTATCGTCCAAAAATATATTGAAGTAAGGCTGCCAAGAGGACTTGAAAGCGGGGCAGAATTGCAGGAAACCGATTTCAGGAGGTAGACGGGAATTGCATGTAAAGCATAGGAAAAGAGGCAGAACGTGCACAATGATGCACTTGGCCAAAAAGGGCGTATGTGTTTTTTCCTGAATATATTCAGGAAAAAACGCATACGCCCTTTTTGGCCAACCAAGCAAGCTTGCAAAGGAAATCTGCACTACAATGAAGTCTCACTGCCCCCCGGTCAAAAGGGCCATCTGAAAAAAGTGTAAAATCTAGAAAGGCAGGACAGGCCATGGAGAACTGGGAGCCTTGTTATGCTGGTGGGCCGGATGTAAATTGCCAACAGCCACTCTGGAGAAGTGTATGGTGTTTCCTGAAACATCTAAAAAACAAAGCAACAGAGCCTAGGGCACTTCCACTTATGGTCCTATAGTTTAGGGAAATTAAAATTAAAAAGACACGGTCACCCCAAAGTTTGGGACGGCTCTGTTTACAAGAAACTCGTTTACGGTACAAGTTCAATATCACAGAAAGGGAAAAATGGATAAAGAAGTTGTGGTACTTACGTACAATGCAATATCACTCAGCAATGAAATCTATGTCATCAGGCCCGTAGCAGCATAATGAGTGGATTCAGGTATGATGATTCTAAGTGAAATAAGTCACACAGAAAATGAAACACCATAAGATATCACTACTACACGGAAGGTAAACTTGGCTACACAAGAACTGAATTACAAAACAGAACAGGGTCTCAAATGTAGAAAACCAACTTATGCTTGCTTAAGGGGAAAGGTGAGTTGGGGTGCTGCATGAAACCAGAGATTGAAATTAGCACAGATACCGTTCCATAAGCCAAATATGTAATAGACAAGAGCTACTCCTTGCTCAACGAAGTGGACTCAACACCCCATATTAAACGCTTAAGAATACACCTGACTAGAAATAATCTTAAAAACTACGGATTTATATGTCTCCGAAAGAGAATCAAGCGTGTGTACAGCGGCATAAACGCAGCAGTGATAGGATTGGTGAGGTTCGGTGAGCAAATGCAGACCCTTTGAAGTCATATTGCATGGTACCCATTCCATGGGTCTCAACTCTCCAAGTTTAAGGGATTCTTCCTTCAGCTAAAACATGCATGTGGAACACAGAGTATGATCCACCGTGTGATCAGGAAATGTGTTCAAATGTGTCTCAGTTTTCATCCCCTGGTACTCGGGTGCAACACTCCAGACGCTTTACTAACACTCTCCCCACTTGGAGAGTCAGTGCCTTTAACCTCCTGTATGGCCCAGTTTGCAATTTCTGCGGAAAATGTACAGGAATAGGGAGAACCAATGAGAAACTAGCTGGAGGTGTCTGGACGGGCAAATTTAACTCTCATTTCCCATCAGAAAGAGGAATTAACCAAAGGCTCAGCATGCCGTGCCGGAACCACACTAGGGCCTGAAGCAATCCTACGGTGTTGCGGCCAGCTCACAAGAAAGCGAGTTGAAGAAAAGAGCTCAGGGGCACTGTAATTCACAAACCTGCAGAGTTATAAATGACAGCTATCGTCCAAAAATATATTGAAGTAAGGCTGCCAAGAGGACTTGAAAGCGGGGCAGAATTGCAGGAAACCGATTTCAGGAGGTAGACGGGAATTGCATGTAAAGCATAGGAAAAGAGGCAGAACGTCCACAATGATGCACTTGGCCAAAAAGGGCGTATGCGTTTTTTCCTGAATATATTCAGGAAAAAACGCATACGCCCTTTTTGGCCAACCAAGCAAGCTTGCAAAGGAAATCTGCACTACAATGAAGTCTCACTGCCCCCCGGTCAAAAGGGCCATCTGAAAAAAGTGTAAAATCCAGAAAGGCAGGACAGGCCATGGAGAACTGGGAGCCTTGTTATGCTGATGGGCGGGATGTAAATTGCCAACAGCCACTCTGGAGAAGTGTATGCTGTTTCCTGAAACATCTAAAAAACAAAGCAACAGAGCCTAGGGCACTTCCACTTATGGTCCTATAGCTTAGGGAAATTAAAATCAAAAAGACACGGTCACCTCAAAGTTTGGGACGGCTCTGTTTACAAGAACCTCGTTTACGGTACAAGTTCAATATCACAGAAAGGGAAAAATGGATAAAGAAGTTGTGGTACTTACGTACAATGCAATATCACTCAGCAATGAAATCTATGTCATCAGGCCCGTAGCAGCATAATGAGTGGATTCAGGTATGATGATTCTAAGTGAAATAAGTCACACAGAAAAAGAAACACCATAAGATATCACTACTACACGGAAGGTAAACTTGGCTACACAAGAACTGAATTACAAAACAGAACAGGGTCTCAAATGTAGAAAACCAACTTATGCTTGCTTAAGGGGAAAGGTGAGTTGGGGTGCTGCATGAAACCAGAGATTGAAATTAGCACAGATACCGTTCCATAAGCCAAATATGTAATAGACAAGAGCTACTCCTTGCTCAACGAAGTGGACCCAACACCCCATATTAAACGCTTAAGAATACACCTGACTAGAAATAATCTTAAAAACTACGGATTTATATGTCTCCGAAAGAGAATCAAGCGTGTGTACAGCGGCATAAACGCAGCAGTGATAGGATTGGTGAGGTGCGGTGAGCAAATGCAGACCCTTTGAAGTCATATTGCATGGTACCCATTCCATGGGTCTCAACTCTCCAAGTTTAAGGGATTCTTCCTTCAGCTAAAACATGCATGTGGAACACAGAGTATGATCCACCGTGTGATCAGGAAACGTGTTCAAATGTGTCTCAGTTTTCGTCCCCTGGTACTCGGGTGCAACACTCCAGACGCTTTACTAACACTCTCCCCACTTGGAGAGTCAGTGCCTTTAACCTCCTGTATGGCCCAGTTTGCAATTTCTGCGGAAAATGTACAGGAATAGGGAGAACCAATGAGAAACTAGCTGGAGGTGTCTGGACGGGCAAATTTAACTCTCATTTCCCATCAGAAAGAGGAATTAACCAAAGGCTCAGCATGCCGTGCCGGAACCACACTAGGACCTGAAGCAATCCTACGGTGTTGCGGCCAGCTCACAAGAAAGCGAGTTGAAGAAAGGAGCTCAGGGGCACTGTAATTCACAAACCTGCAGAGTTATAAATGACAGCTATCGTCCAAAAATATATTGAAGTAAGGCTGCCAAGAGGACTTGAAAGCGGGGCAGAATTGCAGGAAACCGATTTCAGGAGGTAGACAGGAATTGCATGTAAAGCATAGGAAAAGAGGCAGAACGTCCACAATGATGCACTTGGCCAAAAAGGGCGTATGCGTTTTTTCCTGAATATATTCAGGAAAAAACGCATACGCCATTTTTGGCCAACCAAGCAAGCTTGCAAAGGAAATCTGCACTACAATGAAGTCTCACTGCCCCCCGGTCAAAAGGGCCATCTGAAAAAAGTGTAAAATCCAGAAAGGCAGGACAGGCCATGGAGAACTGGGAGCCTTGTTATGCTGGTGGGCGGGATGTAAATTGCCAACAGCCACTCTGGAGAAGTGTATGGTGTTTCCTGAAACATCTAAAAAACAAAGCAACAGAGCCTAGGGCACTTCCACTTATGGTCCTATAGCTTAGGGAAATTAAAATCAAAAAGACACAGCCACCCCAAAGTTTGGGACGGCTCTGTTTACAAGAACCTTGTTTACGGTACAAGATCAATATCACAGAAAGCAAAAAATGGATAAAGAAGTTGTGGTACTTACGTACAATGCAATATCACTCAGCAATGAAATCTATGTCATCAGGCCCGTAGCAGCATAATGAGTGGATGCAGGTATGATGAGTCTAAGTCAAATAAGTCACACAGGAAAAGAAACATCATAAGATATCACTACTACACGGAATGTAAACTTGGCTACACAGGAACTGAATTACAAAACAGAACAGGGTGTCAAATGTAGAAAACCAACTTATGCTTGCTTAAGGGGAAAGGTGAGTTGGGGTGCTGCATGAAACCAGAGATTGAAATTAGCACAGATACCATTCCATAAGCCAAATATGTAATAGACAAGAGCTACTCCTTGCTCAACGAAGTGGACTCAACACCCCATATTAAACGCCTAAGAATATACCTGACTAGAAATAATCTTAAAACCTACGGATTTATATGTCTCTGAAAGAGAATCAAGCGTGTGTACAGCGGCATAAACGCAGCAGTGATAGGATTGGTGAGGTTCGGTGAGCAAATGCAGACCCTTTGAAGTCATATTGCATGGTACCCATTCCATGGGTCTCAACTCTCCAGGTTTAAGGGATTCTTCCTTCAGCTAAAACATGCATGTGGAACCCAGAGTATGATCCACCGTGTGATCGGGAAACGTGTTCAAATGTGTCTCGTTTTCGTCCCTGGTACTCGGGTGCAACATTCCAGATGCTTTACTAACACTCTCCCCACTTGGAGAGTCAGTGCCTTTAACCTCCTGTTTGGCCCAGTTTGTAATTTCTGTGGAAAATGAACAGGAATAGGGAGAACGAAAGAGAGACTAGCTGGAGGTGTCTGGACGGGCAAATTTAACTCTCATTTCCCACCAGGAAGAGGAATTAACCAAAGGCTCAGCGTGCCGTGCCGGAACTACACTAGGGCCTGAAGCAATCCTGCGGTGTTGCGGCCAGCTCACAAGAAAGCGAGTTGAAGAAAGGAGCTCAGGGGCACTGTAATTCACAAACCTGCAGAGTTATAAATGACAGCTATCGTCCAAAAATATATTGAAGTAAGGCTGCCAAGAGGACTTGAAAACGGAGCAGAATTGCAGGAATCCGATTTCAGGAGGTAGACAGGAATTGCATGTAAAGCATAGGAAAAGCGGCAGAACGTCCACAATGATCCACTTGGCCAAAAAGGGCGTATGCGTTTTTTCCTGAATATATTCAGGAAAAAACGCATACGCCCTTTTTGGCCAACCAAGCAAGCTTGCAAAGGAAATCTGCACTACAATGAAGTCTCACTGCCCCCCGGTCAAAAGGGTCATCTGAAAAAAGTGTAAAATCCAGAAAGGCAGGACAGGCCATGGAGAACTGGGAGCCTTGTTATGCTGGTGGGCGGGATGTCAATTGCCAACAGCCACTCTGGAGAAGTGTATGGTGTTTCCTGAAACATCTAAAAAACAAAGCAACAGAGCCTAGGGCACTTCCACTTATGGTCCTATAGCTTAGGGAAATTAAAATTAAAAAGACACGGTCACCCCAAAGTTTGGGACGGCTCTGTTTACAAGAACCTCGTTTACGGTACAAGTTCAATATCACAGAAAGGGAAAAATGGTTAAAGAAGTTGTGGTACTTACGTACAATGCAATATCACTCAGCAATGAAATCTATGTCATCAGGCCCGTAGCAGCATAATGAGTGGATTCAGGTATGATGATTCTAAGTGAAATAAGTCACACAGAAAAAGAAACACCATAAGATATCACTACTACACGGAAGGTAAACTTGGCTACACAAGAACTGAATTACAAAACAGAACAGGGTCTCAAATGTAGAAAACCAACTTATGCTTGCTTAAGGGGAAAGGTGAGTTGGGGTGCTGCATGAAACCAGAGATTGAAATTAGCACAGATACCGTTCCATAAGCCAAATATGTAATAGACAAGAGCTACTCCTTGCTCAACGAAGTGGACTCAACACCCCATATTAAACGCTTAAGAATACACCTGACTAGAAATAATCTTAAAAACTACGGATTTATATGTCTCCGAAAGAGAATCAAGCGTGTGTACAGCGGCATAAACGCAGCAGTGATAGGATTGGTGAGGTGCGGTGAGCAAATGCAGACCCTTTGAAGTCATATTGCATGGTACCCATTCCATGGGTCTCAACTCTCCAAGTTTAAGGGATTCTTCCTTCAGCTAAAACATGCATGTGGAACACAGAGTATGATCCACCGTGTGATCAGGAAACGTGTTCAAATGTGTCTCAGTTTTCGTCCCCTGGTACTCGGGTGCAACACTCCAGACGCTTTACTAACACTCTCCCCACTTGGAGAGTCAGTGCCTTTAACCTCCTGTATGGCCCAGTTTGCAATTTCTGCGAAAAATGTACAGGAATAGGGAGAACCAATGAGAAACTAGCTGGAGGTGTCTGGACGGGCAAATTTAACTCTCATTTCCCATCAGAAAGAGGAATTAACCAAAGGCTCAGCATGCCGTGCCGGAACCACACTAGGGCCTGAAGCAATCCTACGGTGTTGCGGCCAGCTCACAAGAAAGTGAGTTGAAGAAAGGAGCTCAGGGGCACTGTAATTCACAAACCTGCAGAGTTATAAATGACAGCTATCGTCCAAAAATATATTGAAGTAAGGCTGCCAAGAGGACTTGAAAGCGGTGCAGAATTGCAGGAAACCGATTTCAGGAGGTAGACTGGAATTGCATGTAAAGCATAGGAAAAGAGGCAGAACGTCCACAATGATGCACTTGGCCAAAAAGGGCGTATGCGTTGTTTCCTGAATATATTCAGGAAAAAACGCATACGCCCTTTTTGGCCAACCAAGCAAGCTTGCAAAGGAAATCTGCACTACAATGAAGTCTCACTGCCCCCCGGTCAAAAGGGCCATCTGAAAAAAGTGTAAAATCCAGAAAGGCAGGACAGGCCATGGAGAACTGGGAGCCTTGTTATGCTGGTGGGCGGGATGTAAATTGCCAACAGCCACTCTGGAGAAGTGTATGGTGTTTCCTGAAACATCTAAAAAACAAAGCAACAGAGCCTAGGGCACTTCCACTTATGGTCCTATAGCTTAGGGAAATTAAAATCAAAAAGACACAGCCACCCCAAAGTTTGGGACGGCTCTGTTTACAAGAACCTTGTTTACGGTACAAGTTCAATATCACAGAAAGCAAAAAATGGATAAAGAAGTTGTGGTACTTACGTACAATGCAATATCACTCAGCAATGAAATCTATGTCATCAGGCCCGTAGCAGCATAATGAGTGGATGCAGGTATGATGAGTCTAAGTGAAATAAGTCACACAGGAAAAGAAACATCATAAGATATCACTACTACACGGAATGTAAACTTGGCTACACAGGAACTGAATTACAAAACAGAACAGGGTGTCAAATGTAGAAAACCAACTTATGCTTGCTTAAGGGGAAAGGTGAGTTGGGGTGCTGCATGAAACCAGAGATTGAAATTAGCACAGATACCATTCCATAAGCCAAATATGTAATAGACAAGAGCTACTCCTTGCTCAACGAAGTGGACTCAACACCCCATATTAAACGCCTAAGAATATACCTGACTAGAAATAATCTTAAAACCTACGGATTTATATGTCTCTGAAAGAGAATCAAGCGTGTGTACAGCGGCATAAACGCAGCAGTGATAGGATTGGTGAGGTTCGGTGAGCAAATGCAGACCCTTTGAAGTCATATTGCATGGTACCCATTCCATGGGTCTCAACTCTCCAGGTTTAAGGGATTCTTCCTTCAGCTAAAACATGCATGTGGAACCCAGAGTATGATCCACCGTGTGATCGGGAAACGTGTTCAAATGTGTCTCGTTTTCGTCCCTGGTACTCGGGTGCAACATTCCAGATGCTTTACTAACACTCTCCTCACTTGGAGAGTCAGTGCCTTTAACCTCCTGTTTGGCCCAGTTTGTAATTTCTGTGGAAAATGAACAGGAATAGGGAGAACGAAAGAGAGACTAGCTGGAGGTGTCTGGACGGGGAAATTTAACTCTCATTTCCCACCAGGAAGAGGAATTAACCAAAGGCTCAGCGTGCCGTGCCGGAACTACACTAGGGCCTGAAGCAATCCTGCGGTGTTGCGGCCAGCTCACAAGAAAGCGAGTTGAAGAAACGAGCTCAGGGGCACTGTAATTCACAAACCTGCAGAGTTATAAATGACAGCTATCGTCCAAAAATATATTGAAGTAAGGCTGCCAAGAGGACTTGAAAACGGGGCAGAATTGCAGGAAACCGATTTCAGGAGGTAGACAGGAATTGCATGTAAAGCATAGGAAAAGCGGCAGAACGTCCACAATGATGCACTTGGCCAAAAAGGGCGTATGCGTTTTTTCCTGAATATATTCAGGAAAAAACGCATACGCCCTTTTTGGCCAACCAAGCAAGCTTGCAAAGGAAATCTGCACTACAATGAAGTCTCACTGCCCCCCGGTCAAAAGGGCCATCTGAAAAAAGTGTAAAATCCAGAAAGGCAGGACAGGCCATGGAGAACTGGGAGCCTTGTTATGCTGGTGGGCGGGATGTAAATTGCCAACAGCCACTCTGGAGAAGTGTATGGGGTTTCCTGAAACATCTAAAAGCAAAGCAACAGAGCCTAGGGCACTTCCCCTTATGGTCCTATAGCTTAGGGAAATTAAAATCAAAAAGACACAGCCACCCCAAAATTTGGGACGGCTCTGTTTACAAGAACCTCGTTTACGATACAAGTTCAATATCACAGAAAGCAAAAAATGGATAAAGAAGTTGTGGTACTTACGTACAATGCAATATCACTCAGCAATGAAATCTATGTCATTAGGCCCATAGCAGCATAATGAGTGGATTCAGGTACGATGATTCTAAGTGAAATAAGTCACACAGAAAAAGAAACATCATAAGATATCACCAATACACGGAATGTAAACTTGGCTACACAGGAACTGAATTAGAAAACAGAACAGGTTCTCAAATGTAGAAAACCAACTTATGCTTGCTTAAAGGGAAAGGTGAGTTGGGGTGCTGCATGAAACCAGAGATTGAAATTAGCACAGATACCGTTCCATAAGCCAAATATGCAATAGACAAGAGCTACTCATTGCTGAACGAAGTGGACTCAACACCCCATATTAAACGCCTAAGAATATACCTGACTAGAAATAATCTTAAAACCTACGGATTTATATGTCTCCGAAAGAGAATCAAGCGTGTGTACAGTGGCATAAACGCAGCAGTGATAGGATTGGTGAGGTTCGGTGAGCAAATGCAGACCCTTTGAAGTCATATTGCATGGTACCCATTCCATGGGTCTCAACTCTCCAGGTTTAAGGGATTCTTCCTTCAGCTAAAACATGCATGTGGAACCCAGAGTATGATCCACCGTGTGATCGGGAAACGTGTTCAAATGTGTCTCGTTTTCGTCCCAGGTACTCGGGTGCAACATTCCAGATGCTTTACTAACACTCTCCCCACATTGAGAGTCAGTGCCTTTAACCTCCTGTTTCGCCCAGTTTGTAATTTCTGTGGAAAATGAACAGGAATAGGGAGAACAAAAGAGAGACTAGCTGCAGGTGTCTGGACGGGCAAATTTAACTCTCATTTCCCACCAGGAAGAGGAATTAACCAAAGGCTCAGCGTGCCGTGCCGGAACTACACTAGGGCCTGAAGCAATCCTGCGGTGTTGCGGCCAGCTCACTAGAATACGAGTTGAAGAAACGGGCTCAGGGGCACTGTAATTCACAAACGTGCAGAGTTATAAATGACAGCTATCGTCCAAAAATATATTGAAGTAAGGCTGCCAAGAGGACTTGAAAGCGGGGCAGAATTGCAGGAAACCGATTTCAGGAGGTAGACAGGAATTGCATGTAAAGCATAGGAAAAGAGGCAGAACGTCCACAATGATGCACTTGGCCAAAAAGGGCGTATGCGTTTTTTCCTGAATATATTCAGGAAAAAACGCATACGCCCTTTTTGGCCAACCAAGCAAGCTTGCAAAGGAAATCTGCACTACAATGAAGTCTCACTGCCCCCCGGTCAAAAGGGCCATCTGAAAAAAGTGTAAAATCCAGAAAGGCAGGACAGGCCATGGAGAACTGGGAGCCTTGTTATGCTGGTGGGCGGGATGTAAATTGCCAACAGCCACTCTGGAGAAGTGTATGGTGTTTCCTGAAACATCTAAAAAACAAAGCAACAGAGCCTAGGGCACTTCCACTTATGGTCCTATAGCTTAGGGAAATTAAAATCAAAAAGACACAGCCACCCCAAAGTTTGGGACGGCTCTGTTTACAAGAACCTTGTTTACGGTACAAGTTCAATATCACAGAAAGCAAAAAATGGATAAAGAAGTTGTGGTACTTACGTACAATGCAATATCACTCAGCAATGAAATCTATGTCATCAGGCCCGTAGCAGCATAATGAGTGGATGCAGGTATGATGAGTCTAAGTCAAATAAGTCACACAGGAAAAGAAACATCATAAGATATCACTACTACACGGAATGTAAACTTGGCTACACAGGAACTGAATTACAAAACAGAACAGGGTGTCAAATGTAGAAAACCAACTTATGCTTGCTTAAGGGGAAAGGTGAGTTGGGGTGCTGCATGAAACCAGAGATTGAAATTAGCACAGATACCATTCCATAAGCCAAATATGTAATAGACAAGAGCTACTCCTTGCTCAACGAAGTGGACTCAACACCCCATATTAAACGCCTAAGAATATACCTGACTAGAAATAATCTTAAAACCTACGGATTTATATGTCTCTGAAAGAGAATCAAGCGTGTGTACAGCGGCATAAACGCAGCAGTGATAGGATTGGTGAGGTTCGGTGAGCAAATGCAGACCCTTTGAAGTCATATTGCATGGTACCCATTCCATGGGTCTCAACTCTCCAGGTTTAAGGGATTCTTCCTTCAGCTAAAACATGCATGTGGAACCCAGAGTATGATCCACCGTGTGATCGGGAAACGTGTTCAAATGTGTCTCGTTTTCGTCCCTGGTACTCGGGTGCAACATTCCAGATGCTTTACTAACACTCTCCTCACTTGGAGAGTCAGTGCCTTTAACCTCCTGTTTGGCCCAGTTTGTAATTTCTGTGGAAAATGAACAGGAATAGGGAGAACGAAAGAGAGACTAGCTGGAGGTGTCTGGACGGGCAAATTTAACTCTCATTTCCCACCAGGAAGAGGAATTAACCAAAGGCTCAGCGTGCCGTGCCGGAACTACACTAGGGCCTGAAGCAATCCTGCGGTGTTGCGGCCAGCTCACAAGAAAGCGAGTTGAAGAAACGAGCTCAGGGGCACTGTAATTCACAAACCTGCAGAGTTATAAATGACAGCTATCGTCCAAAAATATATTGAAGTAATGCTGCCAAGAGGACTTGAAAACGGGGCAGAATTGCAGGAAACCGATTTCAGGAGGTAGACAGGAATTGCATGTAAAGCATAGGAAAAGCGGCAGAACGTCCACAATGATGCACTTGGCCAAAAAGGGCGTATGCGTTTTTTCCTGAATATATTCAGGAAAAAACGCATACGCCCTTTTTGGCCAACCAAGCAAGCTTGCAAAGGAAATCTGCACTACAATGAAGTCTCACTGCCCCCCGGTCAAAAGTGTCATCTGAAAAAAGTGTAAAATCCAGAAAGGCAGGACAGGCCATGGAGAACTGGGAGCCTTGTTATGCTGGTGGGCGGGATGTAAATTGCCAACAGCCACTCTGGAGAAGTGTATGGTGTTTCCTGAAACATCTAAAAAACAAAGCAACAGAGCCTAGGGCACTTCCACTTATGGTCCTATAGCTTAGGGAAATTAAAATCAAAAAGACACAGCCACCCCAAAATTTGGGACGGCTCTGTTTACAAGAACCTCGTTTACGATACAAGTTCAATATCACAGAAAGCAAAAAATGGATAAAGAAGTTGTGGTACTTACGTACAATGCAATATCACTCAGCAATGAAATCTATGTCATTAGGCCCATAGCAGCATAATGAGTGGATTCAGGTACGATGATTCTAAGTGAAATAAGTCACACAGAAAAAGAAACATCATAAGATATCACCAATACACGGAATGTAAACTTGGCTACACAGGAACTGAATTAGAAAACAGAACAGGTTCTCAAATGTAGAAAACCAACTTATGCTTGCTTAAAGGGAAAGGTGAGTTGGGGTGCTGCATGAAACCAGAGATTGAAATTAGCACAGATACCGTTCCATAAGCCAAATATGCAATAGACAAGAGCTACTCATTGCTGAACGAAGTGGACTCAACACCCCATATTAAACGCCTAAGAATATACCTGACTAGAAATAATCTTAAAACCTACGGATTTATATGTCTCCGAAAGAGAATCAAGCGTGTGTACAGCGGCATAAACGCAGCAGTGATAGGATTGGTGAGGTTCGGTGAGCAAATGCAGACCCTTTGAAGTCATATTGCATGGTACCCATTCCATGGGTCTCAACTCTCCAGGTTTAAGGGATTCTTCCTTCAGCTAAAACATGCATGTGGAACCCAGAGTATGATCCACCGTGTGATCGGGAAACGTGTTCAAATGTGTCTCGTTTTCGTCCCAGGTACTCGGGTGCAACATTCCAGATGCTTTACTAACACTCTCCCCACATTGAGAGTCAGTGCCTTTAACCTCCTGTTTCGCCCAGTTTGTAATTTCTGTGGAAAATGAACAGGAATAGGGAGAACAAAAGAGAGACTAGCTGCAGGTGTCTGGACGGGCAAATTTAACTCTCATTTCCCACCAGGAAGAGGAATTAACCAAAGGCTCAGCGTGCCGTGCCGGAACTACACTAGGGCCTGAAGCAATCCTGCGGTGTTGCGGCCAGCTCACTAGAATACGAGTTGAAGAAACGAGCTCAGGGGCACTGTAATTCACAAACGTGCAGAGTTATAAATGACAGCTATCGTCCAAAAATATATTGAAGTAAGGCTGCCAAGATGAGTTGAAAGCGGGGCAGGATTGCAGGAAACCGATTTCAGGAGGTAGATGGGAATTGCATGTAAAGCATAGGAAAAGAGGCAGAACGTCCACAATGATGCACTTGGCTAAAAAGGGTGTATGCGTTTTTTCCTGAATATATTCAGGAAAAAACGCATACGCCCTTTTTGGCCAACCAAGCAAGCTTGCAAAGGAAATCTGCACTACAATGAAGTCTCACTGCCCCCCGGTCAAAAGGGCCATCTGAAAAAAGTGTAAAATCTAGAAAGGCAGGACAGGCCATGGAGAACTGGGAGCCTTGTTATGCTGGTGGGCGGGATGTAAATTGCCAACAGCCACTCTGGAGAAGTGTATGGTGTTTCCTGAAACATCTAAAAAACAAAGCAACAGAGCCTAGGGCACTTCCACTTATGGTCCTATAGCTTAGGGAAATTAAAATTAAAAAGACACGGTCACCCCAAAGTTTGGGACGGCTCTGTTTACAAGAACCTCGTTTACGGTACAAGTTCAATATCACAGAAAGGGAAAAATGGATAAAGAAGTTGTGGTACTTACGTACAATGCAATATCACTCAGCAATGAAATCTATGTCATCAGGCCCGTAGCAGCATAATGAGTGGATTCAGGTATGATGATTCTAAGTGAAATAAGTCACACAGAAAAAGAAACACCATAAGATATCACTACTACACGGAAGGTAAACTTGGCTACACAAGAACTGAATTACAAAACAGAACAGGGTCTCAAATGTAGAAAACCAACTTATGCTTGCTTAAGGGGAAAGGTGAGTTGGGGTGCTGCATGAAACCAGAGATTGAAATTAGCACAGATACCGTTCCATAAGCCAAATATGTAATAGACAAGAGCTACTCCTTGCTCAACGAAGTGGACTCAACACCACATATTAAACGCTTAAGAATACACCTGACTAGAAATAATCTTAAAAACTACGGATTTATATGTCTCCGAAAGAGAATCAAGCGTGTGTACAGCGGCATAAACGCAGCAGTGATAGGATTGGTGAGGTTCGGTGAGCAAATGCAGACCCTTTGAAGTCATATTGCATGGTACCCATTCCATGGGTCTCAACTCTCCAGGTTTAAGGGATTCTTCCTTCAGCTAAAACATGCATGTGGAACACAGAGTATGATCCACCGTGTGATCAGGAAACGTGTTCAAATGTGTCTCAGTTTTCGTCCCCTGGTACTCGGGTGCAACACTCCAGACGCTTTACTAACACTCTCCCCACTTGGAGAGTCAGTGCCTTTAACCTCCTGTATGGCCCAGTTTGCAATTTCTGCGGAAAATGTACAGGAATAGGGAGAACCAATGAGAAACTAGCTGGAGGTGTCTGGACGGGCAAATTTAACTCTCATTTCCCATCAGAAAGAGGAATTAACCAAAGGCTCAGCATGCCGTGCCGGAACCACACTAGGGCCTGAAGCAATCCTGCGGTGTTGCGGCCAGCTCACAAGAAAGCGAGTTGAAGAAAGGAGCTCAGGGGCACTGTAATTCACAAACCTGCAGAGTTATAAATGACAGCTATCGTCCAAAAATATATTGAAGTAAGGCTGCCAAGAGGACTTGAAAGCGGGGCAGAATTGCAGGAAACCGATTTCAGGAGGTAGACGGGAATTGCATGTAAAGCATAGGAAAAGAGGCAGAACGTCCACAATGATGCACTTGGCCAAAAAGTGCGTATGCGTTTTTTCCTGAATATATTCAGGAAAAAACGCATACGCCCTTTTTGGCCAACCAAGCAAGCTTGCAAAGGAAATCTGCACTACAATGAAGTCTCACTGCCCCCCGGTCAAAAGGGCCATCTGAAAAAAGTGTAAAATCCAGAAAGGCAGGACAGGCCATGGAGAACTGGGAGCCTTGTTATGCTGATGGGCGGGATGTAAATTGCCAACAGCCACTCTGGAGAAGTGTATGGTGTTTCCTGAAACATCTAAAAAACAAAGCAACAGAGCCTAGGGCACTTCCACTTATGGTCCTATAGCTTAGGGAAATTAAAATCAAAAAGACACGGTCACAGACACCCCAAAACACACCACCAGACGTGGACCTGCCCACCAGAAAGACAAGATCCAGCCTCATACACCAGAACACAGGCACTAGTACCCTCCACCAGGAAGCCTACTCAACCCACTGAACCAACCTTAGCCACTGGGGACAGACTCAAAAAACAACAGGAACTACGAACCTTCAGCCTGCAAAAAAAAAAAAAAGGAGACCCCAAACACAGTAAGATAAGCAAAATGAAAAGACAGAAAAACACACAGCAGATGAAGGAGCAAGATAAAAACCCACCAGACCTAACAAATGAAGAGGAAATAGGCAGTCTACCTGAAAAAGAATTCAGAATAATGATAGTAAGGTTGATCCGAAATCTTGGAGATAGTATGGACAATAGAATGGACAAATTGCAAGAATCAGTTAACAAGGACCTAGAAGAACTAAAGATGAAACAAGCAACGATGAACAACACAATAAATGAAATTAAAAGTACTCTAGATGGGATCAATAGCAGAATAACTGAGGCAGAAGAACGGATAAGTGACCTGGAAGATAAAATAGTGGAAATAACTACTGCAGAGCAGAATAAAGAAAAAAGAATGAAAAGAACTGAGGACAGTCTCAGAGACCTCTGGGACAACATTAAACGCACCAACATTCGAATTATAGGGGTTCCAGAAGAAGAAGAGAAAAAGAAAGGGACTGAGAAAATATTTGAAGAGATTATAGTTGAAAACTTCCCTAATATGGGAAAGGAAATAGTTAATCAAGTCCAGGAAGCACAGAGAGTCCCATACAGGATAAATCCAAGGAGAAATACGCCAAGACACATATTAATCAAACTGTCAAAAATTAAATACAAAGAAAACATATTAAAAGCAGCAAGGGAAAAACAACAAATAACACACAAGGGAATCCCCATAAGGTTAACAGCTGATCTTTCAGCAGAAACTCTGCAAGCCAGAAGGGAGTGGCAGGACATATTGAAAGTGTTGAAGGAGAAAAACCTGCAACCAAGATTACTCTACCCAGCAAGGATCTCATTCAGATTTGATGGAGAAATTAAAACCTTTACAGACAAGCAAAAGCTGAGAGAGTTCAGCACCACCAAACCACCTCTACAACAACTGCTAAAGGAACTTCTCTAGGCAAGAAACACAAAAGAAGGAAAGGACCTACAATAACAAACCCAAAACAATGAAGAAAATGGGAATAGGAACACACATATCGATAATTACCTTAAATGTAAATGGACTAAATGCTCCCACCAAAAGACACAGATTGGCTGAATGGATACAAAAACAAGACCCATATATTTGCTGTCTACAAGAGACCCACTTCAGACCTAGAGACACATACAGACTGAAAGTAAGGGGATGGAAAAAGGTATTTCATGCAAGTGGAAACCAAAAGAAAGCTGGAGTAGCAATTCTCATATCAGACAAAATAGACTTTAAAACAAAGACTATTAGAAGAGACAAAGAAGGACACTACATAATGATCAAGGGATCAATCCAAGAGGAAGATATAACAATTGTAAATATTTATGCACCCAACATAGGTGCACCTCAATACATAAGGCAAATACTGACAACCATAAAAGGGGAAATCGACAGTAACACATTCATAGTAGGGGACTTTAACACCCCACTTTCACCAATGGACAGATCATCCAAAATGAAAATAAATAAGGAAACACAAGCTTTAAATGATACATTAAATGAGATGGAGTTAATTGATATTTATAGGACATTCCATCCAAAAACAACAGAATACACATTTTTCTCAAGTGCTCATGGAACATTCTCCAGGATAGATCATATCTTGGGTCACAAATCAAGCCTTGGTAAATTTAAGAAAATTGAAATTGTATCAAGTATCTTTTCTGACCACAACGCCATGAGACTAGATATCAATTACAGGAAAAGATCTGTAAAAAATACAAACACATGGAGGCTAAACAATACACTACTTAATAATGAAGATATCACTGAAGAAATCAAAGAGGAAATCAAAAAATACCTAGAAACAAATGACAATGGAGACACAACGACCCAAAACCTGTGGGATGCAGCAAAAGCAGTTCTAAGGGGGAAGTTTATAGCAATACAAGCCCACCTTAAGAAGCAGGAAGCATCTCGAATAAACAACCTAACCTTGCACCTCAAGCAATTAGAGAAAGAAGAACAAAAAAACCCCAAAGCTAGCAGAAGGAAAGAAATCATAAAAATCAGATCAGAAATAAATGAAAAAGAAATGAAGGAAACAATAGCAAAGATCAATAAAACTAAAAGCTGGTTCTTTGAGAAGATAAACAAAATAGATAAACCACTAGCCAGACTCATCAAGAAAAAAAGGGAGAAGACCCAAATCAATAGAATTAGAAATGAAAAAGGAGAGGTAACAACTGACACTGCAGAAATAAAAGAGATCATGAGCGATTACTACAAGCAACTCTATGCCAATAAAATGGACAATCTGGAAGAAATGGACAAATTCTTAGAGAGGCACAACCTGCCAAGACTGAATCAGGAAGAAATAGAAAATATGAACAGACCAATCACAAGCACTGAAATTGAAACTGTGATTAAAAATCTTCCAACAAAGAAAAGCCCAGGACCAGATGGCTTCACAGGCGAATTCTATCAAACATTTAGAGAAGAGCTAACACCTATCCTTCTCAAACTCTTCCAAAATATAGCAGAGGGAGGAACACTCCCAAACTCCTTCTACGAGGCCACCATCACCTTGATACCAAAACCAGACAAGGATATCACAAAGAAAGAAAACTACAGGCCAATATCACTGATGAACATAGATGCAAAAATCCTCAACAAAATACTAGCAAACAGAATCCAACAGCACATTAAAAAGATCATACACCATGATCAAGTGGGGTTTATTCCAGGAATGCAAGGATTCTTCAATATACGCAAATCTATCAATGTGATAAACCATATTAACAAACTGAAGGAGAAAAACCATATGATCATCTCAATAGATGCAGAGAAAGCTTTTGACAAAATTCAACACCCATTTATGATAAAAACCCTGCAGAAAGTAGGCATAGAGGGAACTTTCCTCAACATAATAAAGGCCATATATGACAAGCCCACAGCAAACATCATCCTCAATGGTGAAAAACTGAAAGCATTTCCACTAAGATCAGGAACAAGACAAGGTTGCCCACTCTCACCACTCTTATTCAACATAGTTTTGGAAGTTTTAGCCACAGCAATCAGAGAAGAAAAGGAAATAAAAGGAATCCAAATCGGAAAAGAAGAAGTAAAGCTGTCACTGTTTGCAGATGACATGATCCTATACATAGAGAACCCTAAAGATGCTACCAGAAAACTACTAGAGCTAATCAATGAATTTGGTAAAGTGGCAGGATACAAAATTAATGCACAGAAATCTCTGGCATTCCTATATACTAATGATGAAAAATCTGAAAGTGAAATCAAGAAAACACTCCCATTTACCATTGCAACAAAAAGAATAAAATATCTAGGAATAAACCTACCTAAGGAGACAAAAGATCTGTATGCAGAAAATTATAAGACACTGATGAAAGAAATTAAAGATGATACAAATAGATGGAGAGATATACCATGTTCTTGGATTGGAAGAATCAACATTGTGAAAATGACTTTACTACCGAAAGCAATCTATAGATTCAATGCAATCCCTATCAAACTACCACTGGCATTTTTCACAGAACTAGAACAAAAAATTTTGCAATTTGTATGGAAACACAAAAGACCCCGAATAGCCAAAGCAATCTTGAGAACGAAAGAAGGAACTGGAGGAATCAGGCTCCCAGACTTCAGACTATACTACAAAGCTACAGTTATCAAGACGGTATGGTACTGGCACAAAAACAGAAAGATAGATCAATGGAACAGGATAGAAAGCCCAGAGATAAACCCACGCACATATGGTCACCTTATCTTTGACAAAGGAGGAAGAAATGTACAGTGGAGAAAGGACAGCCTATTCAATAAGTGGTGCTGGGAAAACTGGACAGCTACATGTAAAAGTATGAAATTAGATCACTCCCTAACACCGTACACAAAAATAAGCTCAAAATGGATTAAAGACCTAAATGTAAGGCCAGAAACTATCAAACTCTTAGAGGAAAACATAGGCAGAACACTCTATGACATAAATCACAGCAAGGTCCTTTTTGACCCACCTCCTAGAGAAATGGAAATAAAAACAAGAGTAAACAAATGGGACCTAATGAAACTTAAAAGCTTTTGCGCAGCAAAGGAAACCATAAAGAAGACCAAAAGACAACCCTCAGAATGGGAGAAAATATTTGCAAATGAAGCAACTGACAAAGGATTGATCTCCAAAATTTATAAGCAGCTCATGCAGCTTAATAACAAAAAAACAAACAACCCAATCCAAAAATGGGCAGAAGACCTAAATAGACATTTCTCCAAAGAAGATATACAGAGTGCCAACAAACACATGAAAGAATGCTCAACATCACTAATCATGAGAGAAATGCAAATCAAAACTACAATGAGATATCATCTCACACCAGTCAGAATGGCCATCATCAAAAAATCTAGAAACAATAAATGCTGGAGAGGGTGTGGAGAAAAGGGAACCCTCTTACACTGTTGGTGGGAATGTAAATTGATACAGCCACTGTGGAGAACAGTATGGAGGTTCCTTAAAAAGCTACAAATAGAACTACCATATGACCCAGCAATTCCACTACTGGGCATATACCCTGAGAAAACCATAATTCAAAAAGAGTCATGTACCAAAATATTCATTGCAGCTCTATTTACAATAGCCCAGAGATGGAAACAACCTAAGTGTCCATCATCGGATGAATGGATAAAGAAGATGTGGCACATATATACAATGGAATATTACTCAGCCATAAAAAGAGACGAAATTGAGCTATTTGTAATGAGGTGGATAGACCTAGAGTCTGTCATACAGAGTGAAGTAAGTCAGAAAGAGAGAGACAAATACCGTATGCTAACACATATATATGGAATTAAAAAAAAAATGTCATGAAAAACCTAGGGGTGAAACAGGAATAAAGACACAGACTTACTAGAGAATGGACTTGAGGCTATGGGGAGGGGGAAGGGTAAACGGTGACAAAGCGATAAAGAGACATGGACATATATACACTACCAAACGTAAGGTAGATAGCTAGTGGGAAGCAGCCGCATAGCACAGGGAGATCAGCTCGGTGCTTTGTGACCGCCTGGAGGGGTCGGATAGGGAGGGTGGGAGGGAGGGAGACGCAAGCGGGAAGAGATATGGGAATATATGTATATATATAACTGATTCATTTTGTTGTGAAGCTGAAACTAACATACCATTGTAAAGCAATTATACTCCAATAAAGATGTTAAAAAAAAAAAAAAAAGACACGGTCACCCCAAAGTTTGGGACGGCTTTGTTTACAAGAACCTCGTTTACGGTACAAGTTCAATATCACAGAAAGGGAAAAATGGATAAAGAAGTTGTGGTACTTACGTACAATGCAATATCACTCAGCAATGAAATCTATGTCATCAGGCCCGTAGCAGCATAATGAGTGGATTCAGGTATGATGATTCTAAGTGAAATAAGTCACACAGAAAAAGAAACACCATAAGATATCACTACTACACGGAAGGTAAACTTGGCTACACAAGAACTGAATTACAAAACAGAACAGGGTGTCAAATGTAGAAAACCAACTAATGCTTGCTTAAGGGGAAAGGTGAGTTGGGGTGCTGCATGAAACCAGAGATTGAAATTAGCACAGATACCGTTCCATAAGCCAAATATGTAATAGACAAGAGCTACTCCTTGCTCAACGAAGTGGACTCAACACCCCATATTAAACGCTTAAGAATACACCTGACTAGAAATAATCTTAAAAACTACGGATTTATATGTCTCCGAAAGAGAATCAAGCGTGTGTACAGCGGCATAAACGCAGCAGTGATAGGATTGGTGAGGTGCGGTGAGCAAATGCAGACCCTTTGAAGTCATATTGCATGGTACCCATTCCATGGGTCTCACCTCTCCAAGTTTAAGGGATTCTTCCTTCAGCTAAAACATGCATGTGGAACACAGAGTATGATCCACCGTGTGATCAGGAAACGTGTTCAAATGTGTCTCAGTTTTCGTCCCCTGGTACTCGGGTGCAACACTCCAGACGCTTTACTAACACTCTCCCCACTTGGAGAGTCAGTGCCTTTAACCTCCTGTATGGCCCAGTTTGCAATTTCTGCGGAAAATGTACAGGAATAGGGAGAACCAATGAGAAACTAGCTGGAGGTGTCTGGACGGGCAAATTTAACTCTCATTTCCCATCAGAAAGAGGAATTAACCAAAGGCTCAGCATGCCGTGCCGGAACCACACTAGGGCCTGAAGCAATCCTACGGTGTTGCGGCCAGCTCACAAGAAAGTGAGTTGAAGAAAGGAGCTCAGGGGCACTGTAATTCACAAACCTGCAGAGTTATAAATGACAGCTATCGTCCAAAAATATATTGAAGTAAGGCTGCCAAGAGGACTTGAAAGCGGTGCAGAATTGCACGAAACCGATTTCAGGAGGTAGACAGGAATTGCATGTAAAGCATAGGAAAAGAGGCAGAACGTCCACAATGATGCACTTGGCCAAAAAGGGCGTATGCGTTTTTTCCTGAATATATTCAGGAAAAAACGCATACGCCCTTTTTGGCCAAGCAAGCAAGCTTGCAAAGGAAATCTGCACTACAATGAAGTCTCACTGCCCCCCTGTCAAAAGGGTCATCTGAAAAATGTGTAAAATCCAGAAAGGCAGGACAGGCCATGGAGAATTGGGAGCCTTGTTATGCTGGTGAGCGTGATGTAAATTGCCAACAGCCAATCTGGAGAAGTGTATGGTGTTTCCTGAAACATCTAAAAAACAAAGCAACAGAGCCTAGGGCACTTCCACTTATGGTCCTATAGCTTAGGGAAATTAAAATCAAAAAGACACAGCCACCCCAAAGTTTGGGACGGCTCTGTTTACAAGAACCTCGTTTACTGTACAAGTTCAATATCACAGAAAGCGAAAAATGGATAAAGAAGTTTTGGTACTTACGTACAATGCAATATCACTCAGCAATGAAATCTATGTCATCAGGCACATAGCAGCATAATGAGTGGATTCAAGTACGATGATTCTAAGTGAAATAAGTCACACAGAAAAAGAAACATCATAAGTTATCACTACTACACGGAATGTAAACTTGGCTACACAGGAACTGAATTACAAAACAGAACAGGGTCTCAAAGTAGAAAACCAACTTATGCTTGCTTAAGTGGAAAGGTGAGTTGGGGTGCTGCATAAAACCAGAGATTGAAATTAGCACAGATACCGCTCCATAAGCCAAATATGTAATAGACAAGAGCTACTCCTTGCTCAACGAAGTGGACTCAACACCCCATATTAAACGCCTAACAATATACCTGACTAGTAAGAATCTTAAAACCTATGGATTTATATGTCTCCGAAAGAGAATCAAGCGTGTGTACAGCGGCATAAACGCAGCAGTGATAGGACTGGTGAGGTTCGGTGAGCAAATGCAGACCCTTTGAAGTCATATTGCATGGTACCCATTCCATGGGTCTCAACTCTCCAGGTTTAAGGGATTCTTCCTTCAGCTAAAACATGCATGTGGAACCCAGAGTATGATCCACCGTGTGATCGGGAAACGTGTTCAAATGTGTCTCAGTTTTCGTCCCCTGGTACTCGGGTGCAACATTCCAGACGCTTTACTAACACTCTCCACACTTGGAGAGTCAGTGCCTTTAACCTCCTGGTTGGCCCAGTTTGCAATTTCTGCGTAAGATGAACAGGAATAGGGAGAACCAATGAGAGACTAGCTGGAGGTGTCTGGACGGGCAAATTTAACCCTCATTTCCCACCAGGAAGAGGAATTAACCAAAGGATCAGCATGCCATGCCAGAACAAAACTAGGGCCTGAAGCAATCCTGCGGTGTTGCGGCCAGCTCACAAGAAAGCGAGTTGAAGAAAGGAGCTCAGGGGCACTGTAATTCACAAACCTGCAGAGTTATAAATGACAGCTATCTTCCAAAAATAAATTGAAGTAAGGCTGCCAAGAGGAGTTGAAAGCGGGGCAGAATTGCAGGAAACCGATTTCAGGAGGTAGACTGGAATTGCATGTAAAGTATAGGAAAAGAGGCAGAACGTCCACAATGATGCACTTGGCCAAAAAGGGCGTATGCGTTGTTTCCTGAATATATTCAGGAAAAAACGCATACGCCCTTTTTGGCCAACCAAGCAAGCTTGCAAAGGAAATCTGCACTACAATGAAGTCTCACTGCCCCCCCGGGTCAAAAGGGCCATCTGAAAAAAGTGTAAAATCCAGAAAGGCAGGACAGGCCATGGAGAACTGGGAGCCTTGTTATGCTGATGGTTGGGATGAAAATTACCAGCAGCCACTCTGGAGAAGTGAATGGTGTTTCCTGAAACATCAAAAAAACAAAGCAACAGAGCCTAGGGCACTTCCACTTATGGGCCTATAGCTAAGGGAAATTAAAATCAAAAGGACACAGACACCCCAAAGCTTGGGACAGCTTTGTTTACAAGAACCTCTTTTAATGTACAAGTTCAATATCACAGAAAGCGAAAAATGGATAAAGAAGTTGTGGTACTTACGTACAATGCAATATCACTCAGCAATGAAATCTATGTCATCAGGCCCGTAGCAGCATAATGAGTGGATTCAGGTACGATGATTCTAAGTGAAATAAGTCACACAGAAAAAGAAACATCATAAGGTATCACTAATACACGGAATGTAAACTTGGCTACACAGGAACTGAATTACAAAACAGAACAGGGTCTCAAAGTAGAAAACCAACTTATGCTTGCTTAAGTGGAAAGGTGAGTTGGGGTGCTGCATAAAACCAGAGATTGAAATTAGCACAGATACCGCTCCATAAGCCAAATATGTAATAGACAAGAGCTACTCCTTGCTCAACGAAGTGGACTCAACACCCCATATTAAACGCCTAACAATATACCTGACTAGTAAGAATCTTAAAACCTATGGATTTATATGTCTCCGAAAGAGAATCAAGCGTGTGTACAGCGGCATAAATGCAGCAGTGATAGGACTGGTGAGGTTCGGTGAGCAAATGCAGACCCTTTGAAGTCATATTGCATGGTACCCATTCCATGGGTCTCAACTCTCCAGGTTTAAGGGATTCTTCCTTCAGCTAAAACATGCATGTGGAACCCAGAGTATGATCCACCGTGTGATCGGGAAACGTGTTCAAATGTGTCTCAGTTTTCGTCCCCTGGTACTCGGGTGCAACATTCCAGACGCTTTACTAACACTCTCCACACTTGGAGAGTCAGTGCCTTTAACCTCCTGGTTGGCCCAGTTTGCAATTTCTGCGTAAGATGAACAGGAATAGGGAGAACCAATGAGAGACTAGCTGGAGGTGTCTGGACGGGCAAATTTAACTCTCATTTTCCACCAGGAAGAGGAAGTAACCAAAGGCTCAGCGTGCCATGCCAGAAGCACACTAAGGCCTGAAGCAATCCTGCGGTGTTGCGGCCAGCTCATAAGAAAGCGAGTTGAAGAAAGGAGCTCAGGGGCACTGTAATTCACAAACCTGCAGAGTTATAAATGACAGCTATCGTCCAAAAATATATTGAAGTAAGGCTGCCAAGAGGAGTTGAAAGCGGGGCAGAATTGCAGGAAACCGATTTCAGGAGGTAGACTGGAATTGCATGTAAAGCATAGGAAAAGAGGCAGAACGTCCACAATGATGCACTTGGCCAAAAAGGGCGTATGCGTTTTTTCCTGAATATATTCAGGAAAAAACGCATACGCCCTTTTTGGCCAACCAAGCAAGCTTGCAAAGGAAATCTGCACTACAATGAAGTCTCACTGCCCCCCTGGGTCAAAAGGGCCATCTGAAAAAAGTGTAAAATCCAGAAAGGCAGGACAGGCCAAGGAGAACTGGGCGCCTTGTTATGCTGATGGGCGGGATGTAAATTGCCAGCAGCCACTCTGGAGAAGTGTATGGTGTTTCCTGAAACATTCAAAAAACAAAGCAACAGAGCCTAGGGCACTTCCACTTATGGTCCTATAGCTTAGGGAAATTAAAATCAAAAAGACACAGCCACCCCAAAGTTTGGGACGGCTCTGTTTACAAGATCCTCGTTTACTGTACAAGTTCAATATCACAGAAAGCGAAAAATGGATAAAGAAGTTTTGGTACTTACGTACAATGCAATATCACTCAGCAATGAAATCTATGTCATCAGGCCCATAGCAGCATAATGAGTGGATTCAGGTACGATGATTCTAAGTGAAATAAGTCACACAGAAAAAGAAACATCATAAGATATCACTACTACACGGAATGTAAACTTGGCTACACAGGAACTGAATTACAAAACAGAACAGGGTGTCAAATGTAGAAAACCAACTTATGCTTGCTTAAGGGGTAAGGTGAGTTGGGTTGCTGCATAAAACCAGAGATTGAAATTAGCACAGATACCGTTCCATAAGCCAAATATGTAATAGACAAGAGCTACTCCTTGCTCAACGAAGTGGACTCAACACCCCATATTAAACGCCTAACAATATACCTGACTAGTAAAAATCTTAAAACCTATGGATTTATATGTCTCCGAAAGAGAATCAAGCGTGTGTACAGCGGCATAAACGCAGCAGTGATAGGATTGGTGAGGTTCGGTGAGCAAATGCAGACCCTTTGAAGTCATATTGCATGGTACCCATTCCATGGGTCTCAACTCTCCATGTTTAAGGGATTCTTCCTTCAGCTAAAACATGCATGTGGAACCCAGAGTATGATCCACCATGTGATCGGGAAACGTGTTCAAATGTGTCTCAGTTTTCGTCCCCTGGTACTCGGGTGCAACATTCCATACGCTTTACTAACACTCTCCCCACTTGGAGAGTCAGTGCCTTTAACCTCCTGTTTGGCCCAGTTTGCAATTTCTGTGGAAAATGAACAGGAATAGGGCGAACCAATGAGCGACTAGGTGGAGGTGTCTGGACGGGCAAATTTAACTCTCATTTCCCACCAGGAAGAGGAATTAACCAAAGGCTCAGCATGCCGTGCCGGAACCACACTAGGGCCTGAAGCAATCCTGCGGTGTTGCGGCCAGCTCACAAGAAAGCGAGTTGAAGAAAGGAGCTCAGGGGCACTGTAATTCACAAACCTGCAGAGTTATAAATGACAGCTATCTTCCAAAAATAAATTGAAGTAAGGCTGCCAAGAGGAGTTGAAAGCGGGGCAGAATTGCAGGAAACCGATTTCAGGAGGTAGACTGGAATTGCATGTAAAGCATAGGAAAAGAGGCAGAACGTCCACAATGATGCACTTGGCCAAAAAGGGCGTATGCGTTGTTTCCTGAATATATTCAGGAAAAAACGCATACGCCCTTTTTGGCCAACCAAGCAAGCTTGCAAAGGAAATCTGCACTACAATGAAGTCTCACTGCCCCCCCGGGTCAAAAGGGCCATCTGAAAAAAGTGTAAAATCCAGATAGGCAGGACAGGCCATGGAGAACTGGGAGCCTTGTTATGCTGATGGTTGGGATGAAAATTACCAGCAGCCACTCTGGAGAAGTGAATGGTGTTTCCTGAAACATCAAAAAAACAAAGCAACAGAGCCTAGGGCACTTCCACTTATGGTCCTATAGCTTAGGGAAATTAAAATCAAAAAGACACAGCCACCCCAAAGTTTGGGCCGGCTCTGTTTACAACAACCTCGTTTACGGTACAAGTTCAATATCACAGAAAGCGAAAAATGGATAAAGAAGTTGTGGTACTTACGTACAATGCAATATCACTCAGCAATGAAATCTATGTCATCAGGCCCGTAGCAGCATAATGAGTGGATTCAGGTACGATGATTCTAAGTGAAATAAGTCACACAGAAAAAGAAACATCATAAGATATCACTACTACACGGAATGTAAACTTGGCTACACAAGAACTGAATTACAAAACAAAACAGTGTGTCAAATGTAGAAAACCAACTTATGCTTGCTTAAGGGGAAAGGTGAGTTGGGGTGCTGCATAAAACCAGAGATTGAAATTAGCACAGATACCGTTCCATAAGCCAAATATGTAATAGACAAGAGCTACTCCTTGCTCAACGAAGTGGACTCAACACCCCATATTAAACGCCTAAGAATATACCTGACTAGTAAGAATCTTAAAACCTATGGATTTATATGTCTCCAAAAGAGAATCAAGCGTGTGTACAGCAGCATAAACGCAGCAGTGATAGGATTGGTGAGGTTCGGTGAGCAAATGCAGACCCTTTGAAGTCATATTGCATGGTACCCATTCCATGGGTCTCAACTCTCCAGGTTTAAGGGATTCTTCCTTCAGCTAAAACATGCATGGGGAACCCAGAGTATGATCCACCGTGTGATCGGGAAACGTGTTCAAATGTGTCTCAGTTTTCGTCCCCTGGTACTCGGATGCAACATTCCAGACGCTTTACTAACACTCTCCCCACTTGGAGAGTCAGTGCCTTTAACCTCCTGTTTGGCCCAGTTTGCAATTTCTGTGGAAAATGAACAGGAATAGGGAGAACCAATGAGAGACTAAGTGGAGGTGTCTGGACGGGCAAATTTAACTCTCATTTCCCACCAAGAAGAAGAATTAACCAAAGGCTCAGCATGCCATGCCGGAAGCACACTAGGGCCTGAAGCAATCCTGCGGTGTTGCGGCCAGCTCAAAAGAAAGCGAGTTGAAGAAAGGAGCTCAGGGGCACTGTAATTCACAAACCTGCAGAGTTATAAATGACAGCTATCGTCCAAAAATATATTGAAGTAAGGCTGCCAAGCGGACTTGAAATTGGGGCAGAATTGCAGGAAACCGATTTCAGGAGGTAGACTGGAATTGCATGTAAAGCATAGGAAAAGAGGCAGAACGTGCACAATGATGCACTTGGCCAAAAAGGGCGTATGCGTTTTTTCCTGAATATATTCAGGAAAAAACGCATACGCCCTTTTTGGCCAACCAAGCAAGCTTGCAAATGAAATCTGCACTACAATAAAGTCTCACTGCTCCCCGGTCAAAAGGCTATCTGAAAAAAGTGTAAAATCCAGAAAGGCAGGACAGGCCATGGAGAACTGGGAGCCTTGTTATTCAGATGGGTGGAATGTAAATTGCCAACAGACACTCTGGAGAAGTGTATGGTGTTTCCTGAAACATTCAAAAAACAAAGCAACAGAGCCTAGGGCACTTCCACTTATGGGCCTATAGCTAAGGGAAATTAAAATCAAAAGGACACAGCCACCCCAAAGCTTGGGACAGCTTTGTTTACAAGAACCTCTTTTAATGTACAAGTTCAATATCACAGAAAGCGAAAAATGGATAAAGAAGTTGTGGTACTTACGTACAATGCAATATCACTCAGCAATGAAATCTATGTCATCAGGCCCGTAGCAGCATAATGAGTGGATTCAGGTACGATGATTCTAAGTGAAATAAGTCACACAGAAAAAGAAACATCATAAGGTATCACTAATACACGGAATGTAAACTTGGCTACACAGGAACTGAATTACAAAACAGAACAGGGTCTCAAAGTAGAAAACCAACTTATGCTTGCTTAAGTGGAAAGGTGAGTTGGGGTGCTGCATAAAACCAGAGATTGAAATTAGCACAGATACCGCTCCATAAGCCAAATATGTAATAGACAAGAGCTACTCCTTGCTCAACGAAGTGGACTCAACACCCCATATTAAACGCCTAACAATATACCTGACTAGTAAGAATCTTAAAACCTATGGATTTATATGTCTCCGAAAGAGAATCAAGCGTGTGTACAGCGGCATAAACGCAGCAGTGATAGGACTGGTGAGGTTCGGTGAGCAAATGCAGACCCTTTGAAGTCATATTGCATGGTACCCATTCCATGGGTCTCAACTCTCCAGGTTTAAGGGATTCTTCCTTCAGCTAAAACATGCATGTGGAACCCAGAGTATGATCCACCGTGTGATCGGGAAACGTGTTCAAATGTGTCTCAGTTTTCGTCCCCTGGTACTCGGGTGCAACATTCCAGACGCTTTACTAACACTCTCCACACTTGGAGAGTCAGTGCCTTTAACCTCCTGGTTGGCCCAGTTTGCAATTTCTGCGTAAGATGAACAGGAATAGCGAGAACCAATGAGAGACTAGCTGGAGGTGTCTGGACGGGCAAATTTAACTCTCATTTTCCACCAGGAAGAGGAGGTAACCAAAGGCTCAGCGTGCCATGCCAGAAGCACACTAAGGCCTGAAGCAATCCTGCGGTGTTGCGGCCAGCTCATAAGAAAGCGAGTTGAAGAAAGGAGCTCAGGGGCACTGTAATTCACAAACCTGCAGAGTTATAAATGACAGCTATCGTCCAAAAATATATTGAAGTAAGACTGCCAAGAGGAGTTGAAAGCGGGGCAGAATTGCAGGAAACCGATTTCAGGAGGTAGACTGGAATTGCATGTAAAGCATAGGAAAAGAGGCAGAACGTCCACAATGATGCACTTGGCCAAAAAAGGCGTATGCGTTTTTTCCTGAATATATTCAGGAAAAAACGCATATGCCCTTTTTGGCCAACCAAGCAAGCTTGCAAAGGAAATCTGCACTACAATGAAGTCTCACTGCCCCCCTGGGTCAAAAGGGCCATCTGAAAAAAGTGTAAAATCCAGAAAGGCAGGACAGGCCAAGGAGAACTGGGCGCCTTGTTATGCTGATGGGCGGGATGTAAATTGCCAGCAGCCACTCTGGAGAAGTGTATGGTGTTTCCTGAAATATTCAAAAAACAAAGCAACAGAGCCTAGGGCACTTCCACTTATGGTCCTATAGCTTAGGGAAATTAAAATCAAAAAGACACAGCCACCCCAAAGTTTGGGACGGCTCTGTTTACAAGAACCTCGTTTACGGTACAAGTTCAATATCACAGAAAGCGAAAAATGGATAAAGAAGTTTTGGTACTTACGTACAATGCAATATCACTCAGCAATGAAATCTATGTCATCAGGCCCATAGCAGCATAATGAGTGGATTCAGGTACGATGATTCTAAGTGAAATAAGTCACACAGAAAAAGAAACATCATAAGATATCACTACTACACGGAATGTAAACTTGGCTACACAGGAACTGAATTACAAAACAGAACAGGGTGTCAAATGTAGAAAACCAACTTATGCTTGCTTAAGGGGTAAGGTGAGTTGGGGTGCTGCATAAAACCAGAGATTGAAATTAGCACAGATACCGTTCCATAAGCCAAATATGTAATAGACAAGAGCTACTCCTTGCTCAACGAAGTGGACTCAACACCCCATATTAAACGCCTAACAATATACCTGACTAGTAAAAATCTTAAAACCTATGGATTTATATGTCTCCGAAAGAGAATCAAGCGTGTGTACAGCGGCATAAACGCAGCAGTGATAGGATTGGTGAGGTTCGGTGAGCAAATGCAGACCCTTTGAAGTCATATTGCATGGTACCCATTCCATGGGTCTCAACTCTCCATGTTTAAGGGATTCTTCCTTCAGCTAAAACATGCATGTGGAACCCAGAGTATGATCCACCGTGTGATCGGAAAACGTGTTCAAATGTGTCTCAGTTTTCGTCCCCTGGTACTCGGGTGCAACATTCCATACGCTTTACTAACACTCTCCCCACTTGGAGAGTCAGTGCCTTTAACCTCCTGTTTGGCCCAGTTTGCAATTTCTGTGGAAAATGAACAGGAATAGGGCGAACCAATGAGCGACTAGGTGGAGGTGTCTGGACGGGCAAATTTAACTCTCATTTCCCACCAGGAAGAGGAATTAACCAAAGGCTCAGCATGCCATGCCAGAACAAAACTAGGGCCTGAAGCAATCCTGCGGTGTTGCGGCCAGCTCACAAGAAAGCGAGTTGAAGAAAGGAGCTCAGGGGCACTGTAATTCACAAACCTGCAGAGTTATAAATGACAGCTATCTTCCAAAAATAAATTGAAGTAAGGCTGCCAAGAGGAGTTGAAAGCGGGGCAGAATTGCAGGAAACCGATTTCAGGAGGTAGACTGGAATTGCATGTAAAGCATAGGAAAAGAGGCAGAACGTCCACAATGATGCACTTGGCCAAAAAGGGCGTATGCGTTTTTTCCTGAATATATTCAGGAAAAAACGCATACGCCCTTTTTGGCCAACCAAGCAAGCTTGCAAAGGAAATCTGCACTACAATGAAGTCTCACTGCCCCCCGGTCAAAAGGGCCATCTGAAAAAAGTGTAAAATCCAGAAAGGCAGGACAGGCCATGGAGAACTGGGAGCCTTGTTATGCTGGTGGGCCGGATGTAAATTGCCAACAGCCACTCTGGAGAAGTGTATGGTGTTTCCTGAAACATCCAAAAAACAAAGCAACAGAGCCTAGGGCACTTCCACTTATGGTCCTATAGCTTAGGGAAATTAAAATCAAAAAGACACAGCCACCCCAAAGTTTGGGACGGCTCTGTTTACAAGAACCTCGTTTACGGTACAAGTTCAATATCACAGAAAGCGAAAAATGGATAAAGAAGTTTTGGTACTTACGTACAATGCAATATCACTCAGCAATGAAATCTATGTCATCAGGCCCGTAGCAGCATAATGAGTGGATTCAGGTACGATGATTCTAAGTGAAATAAGTCACACAGAAAAAGAAACATCATAAGATATCACTACTACACGGAATGTAAACTTGGCTACACAAGAACTGAATTACAAAACAGAACAGGGTGTCAAATGTAGAAAACCAACTTATGCTTGCTTAAGGGGAAAGGTGAGTTGGTGTGCTGCATAAAACCAGAGATTGAAATTAGCACAGATACCGTTCCATAAGCCAAATATGTAATAGACAAGAGCTACTCCTTGCTCAACGAAGTGGACTCAACACCCCCTATTAAACGCCTTAGAATATACCTGACTAGTAAGAATCTTAAAACCTATGGATTTATATGTCTCCGGAAGAGAATGAAGCGTGTGTACCGTGGCATAAACGCAGCAGTGATAGGATTGGTGAGGTTTGGTGAGCAAATGCAGACCCTTTGAAGTCATATTGCATGGTACCCATTCCATGGGTCTCAACTCTCCATGTTTAAGGGATTCTTCCTTCAGCTAAAACATGCATGTGGAACCAAGAGTATGATCCACCATGTGATCGGGAAACGTGTTCAAATGTGTCTCAGTTTTCGTCCCCTGGTACTCGGGTGCAACATTCCAGACGCTTTACTAACACTCTCCCCACTTGGAGAGTCAGTGCCTTTAACCTCCTGTTTGGCCCAGTTTGCAATTTCTTCGGAAGATGAACAGGAATAAGGAGAAGCAATGGGAGACTATCTGTAGGTGTCTGGACGGGCAAATTTAACTCTCATTTCCCACCAGGAAGATAAATGAACCAAAGGCTCTGCATGCCATGCTGGAACTAGGTTAGGGCCTGAGGACATCCTGCGGTGTTGCGGCCAGCTCACAAGAAAGCGAGTTGAAGAATGGAGCTCAGGGGCACTGTAATTCAGAAACCTGCGGAGTTATAAATGACAGCTATCATCCAAAATTATACTGAAGTAAGGCTGCGATGAGGACTTGAATGCCGGGCAGAATTGCTGGAAACTGATTTCAGAACGTACACGGGAGTAGCTCTTAAAGCATAGGAAAAGAGACAGAACTTGGAAAATAATGCACTTGGCAAAAAAGGGCATATGTGTTTTATCCAGAGCTCTCATAACTGAGGGGAGGAGATTCCCAGCAGGCTCCAACTGCCACCTGAGGGCTCACATTGCCAAGGCAACGTGAGCATGCCAGGCAGGAGTTACCTCACAGCAGAGGTCCCACCTCACAGAAGGGTGAGAAACCCAGCCAACATCAGACTCTCACCAGAGGGCCCACATCACCAAGGGGATGGGAACCAGGCAGGAGTGTCTTCACATCAGTGGGGCCACATCATCGAAAGCTGAGGTACTCAGCACATGTGTCCTCAAACCAGAGGACCCACATCACCAAGGACCTCGGAGTGAGGCAGGCAGGAATAACCTCACAACACTGGGCACATAGAATAAAAAAGTGAGGAATCCAGCAGTTGGAACCTCCCAGCAGGCGGCCCAGAGCACCGAGGCTATGGGATCCAGGCCACAGTGAACTCACAGAAGAGGGCCCATGTCATGAAACTGAGCAACCCAGCCATTGGGACCTCAGAGCAGGAGGCCCACATCCCCATGGGGATGGAATTCTGGTAGGAGTGTCCTCGCACCACTGAGAACGTATCAGAAAATTTTGGGTGACCAGCAGTTAGGGCCTGACGCCAGAGGACCCTCATCACCAAGGGAAGGAGGCTCCCAGCAGGCTCCAACTGCCACCAGAGGGCTGACGTCGCCAAGGCGATGTGTGCCAACCAGGCACGAATGACCTCACAGCAGAGGGCCCACCTCAGAGAAGTGTGACGAACCCAGTCAGGATCAGACTCGCACCAGAGGGCCCACATCACCAAATGGATTGGAACCAGGCAGGAGTGTCCTCACATGAGTAGGGCCACATCATCTAAAGGTGAGGAACCCAGAAAATGTGGCTTCAAACCATAGGACACCCATCACCAAGGGGCTGGGAGTGAGGCAGGCAGGAGGAGCCTCATAACAGAGGGCCCAAAAATAAGAAAGGTGAGGAATTCAGCAGTTGGAACCTCCCAGCAGGTGGCCCAGAGCACAGAGGCTAGAGGAACCAGGCCAGAGTGAACTAACACCAGACAGCCCACATCATGAAACTGTGAGCAACCCAGACACTGGGACCTCAGAGCAGAAGGCCCACATCCCCATGGTGATGGGAACATGACAGGAGTGTCCTGGCATCACTGGGCTCACATCAGAAAACGTGGGGTGCTCAGAAGTTAGGGCCTGACGCTAGAGGGCACTCATCACCGAGAGGAGGAGGCTCCCAGCAGGCTCCAGCTGCCACCAGAGGGCCAACGTCGCCAAGGCGATGTGTGCCAGTCTGGCAGGAGTGACCTCACAGCAGAGGGCCCACCTCACAGAAGGGTGAGGAACACAGCCAGGATCAGACTCTCACCAGAGGGCCCACATCACCAAGGGGATGGGAACCAGGCAGGAGTGTCCCCACACCAGTGGGACAACATCATCGAAAGGTGAGGATCCCAGCACATGTGTCCTCAAACCAGAGGAACCACATCACCAAGGGGTTCGGAATGAGGCTGGCAGGACTGGCCTCACAACACAGGGTCCATAGAATATAAAAGTTGAGGAATCCAGCAGTTGGAACCTCCCAGCAAGTGGCCCAGAGCACCGAGGCTATGGGATCCAGGCCGCAGTGAACTCACAGCAGAGGGCCCACATCATGAACCTGTGAGCAGCCCAGCTGTTGGGACCTCAGAACAGAAGGCCCACATCCCCATTGGGATGGGAACCTGGCAGGAGTGGCTTCACACCACTTAGCACATATCAGAAAATGTTAGGAACCCAGCAGTTAGGGCCTGACGCCAGGGGGCCCTCATAACTGAGGGGAGGAGACTCCCAGCAGGTTCCAACTGCCAACAGAGGGCCCACGTCTACAAGGTGGCATGCGCCAGCCAGGCAGTAGTGACCTCACAGCAGAGGGCCTACCTCACAGAAGAGTGAGGAACCCAGCCAGGATAAGACTGTCACCAGAAGGCCCACATCACCAAGGGGATGGAAACCAGGCAGGAGTGTCCTCACACCAGTGGGGCCACATCATTGAAAGTTGCCTAATCCAGCACATGTGGCCTCAAACCAGAAGACCCACATCACGAAGGGGTTGCGAGTGAGGCAGGCAGGAGGAGCATCACAACACAGGACCCATAGAATACAAAAGTTGAGGAATCGAGCAGTTGGAACCTCCCAGCAGGCAGCCAAGACCACAGAGGCTATGGGATCCAGGCCACAGTGAACTAACACCAGAGAGCCCACATCATGAAATTGTGATCAACCCAGCCGTTGGAACCTCAGAGCAGAAGGCCCACATCCCCATGGGGATGGGAACCTAAGAGGAGTGCTTGAGCAACACTGGGCTCACTAAGAAAAGTTGGGGAGCCCAGCAGTTAGGGCCTGACGTCAGAGGGCCCTCATCACAGAGCTGAGGAGGCTCCCAGCAGGGTCCAATTGCCACCAGAAGGCTCATGTCAACAAGGCGAGGTGAGCAAGCCAGGCAAGAGTTACCTGATAGTAGAGGGCCCACCTCACAGATGGGTGAGAAACCCAGCCAGGATCAGACTCTCACCAGAGGGCCCACATCACAAAGGGGATGGGACCCAGTCAGGATTATCCTCACACCAGTGGGGCCTCATCATCTTAAGGTGAGGAACCCAGCACATGTGTCCTCAAACCAGAGGACCCACATCACCAAGGGCCTTGAAGTGAGGCAGGCAGGAGTAGCCTCACAACACAGGGCACATAATATAAAAAACGTGAGGATTCCAGCATTTAGACCTTCCAGCAGGCGGTCCAGAACACCGAGGCTATGGGATCCAGGCCACAGTGAACTCACAGCAGAGGGCCCACATCACAAAACTGTGAGCAACCCAGGAGTTGAGACCTCAGCGTAGAAGGCCCACATCCCCATGGGAATGGGAACCTGGCTGGAGTGTCCTCGCACCACTGGGCGCACATCAGAAAATGTGGGGAGCCCACCATTTAGGGCCTGACGCCAGAGGGCCGTCATCACCGAGAGGAGGAGGCGCCCTGCACGCTCCAACTGCCACCAGAGGGCTCACGTCTCCAAGGTGACGTGTGCCAGCCAGGTAGGAGTGACCTCACAGCAGAGGGCCTACCTCACAGAACGTTGAGGAACCCAGCCAGGATTAGACTCTCGCCAGAGGGCCCACCTCACCAAGGGGATGGGAACCAGGCAGGAGTGTCCTCACACGAGTGGGGTCACATCATCGAAAGGTGAGGAACGCAGCACATGTGGCCTCAAGCCATAGGACAGTCATCACCAAGGGGCTGGCAGTGAGGCAGGCAGGAGGAGCCTCACAACAGAGGGCACATAGAATAAAAAAGTTGAGGAATCCAGCAGTTGGAACCTCCCAGCAGGCGGCTCAGAGCACCGATGATAAGGGATCCTTGCCGGAGTGAACTCACAGCAGAGGGCCCACATCATGGTACTGTGAGCAAGCCAGCCGTTTTGACCTCAGAGCAGAAGGCCCATATCGCCATGGGGATGGGAACATGGCAAGAGTCTCCTCACTCACTTGGCACACATCAGAAAATGTGGGGAGCCCAGCAGTTATGGCCTAAGGCAAGAGGGCCCTCATCACCGAGGGGAGGAGGATCCCAGCACACTCCAACTGCCACCAGAGAGCCCACGTCGCCAAGGTGACGTGTGCCAAACAGGCATGATTGACCTCACAGCAGAGGGCCCACCTCACAGAAGGGTGAGGAACCCAGCCAGGATCAGACTCTCACCTGAGGACCCACATCAGCAAGGGGATGGGAACCAGTCAGGACTGTCTTCCCTCCAGTGGGGTCACATCATTGAAAGGTGCGGAACCCAGCACATGTGGCCTCAAATCAGAGGACACATATCACAAAGGGAATGGGAGTGAGGCAGGCAGGAGTAGCCTAAAAACAGAAGGCCAAAAGAATAAGAAAGGTGAGGAATCCAGCAGTTGGAACCTCCCAGCAGGCGGCCCAGAGCACAGAAGCTATGGGATGCAGGCAAGAGTTAACTAACACCAGAGAGCCCACATCATGAAACTGTGAGCAACCCAGGCATTGGGACCTCAGAGCAGAAAGCCCACATCCCCATGGGGATGGGAACCTGACAGGAGTGTCCTGGCATCACTGGGCTCACATCAGAAAACGTGGGGAGCCCAGCAGTTAGAGCCTGATGCTAGAGGGCCGTCATCACCGAGGGCAGGAGGCTCCCAGCAGGTTCCATGTGCCAACAGAGGGACCACATCGCCAAGGTGATGTGTGCAAGTCAGGCAGTATTGACCTCACAGCAGAGGGCCTACCTCACAGAAGAGTGAGGAACCCAGCCAGGATAAGACTGTCACCAGAAGGCCCACATCACCAAGGGGATGGGAACCAGGCAGGAGTGTCCTCACACCAGTGGGGCCACATTATTGAAAGTTGCCTAACCCAGCACATGTGGCCTCAAACCAGAAGACCCACATCACGAAGGGGTTGCGAGTGAGGCAGGCAGGAGGAGCATCACAACACAGGACCCATAGAATACAAAAGTTGAGGAATCGAGCAGTTGGAACCTCCCAGCAGGCAGCCAAGACCACAGAGGCTATGGGATCCAGGCCACAGTGAACTAACACCAGAGAGCCCACATCATGAAATTGTGATCAACCCAGCCGTTGGAACCTCAGAGCAGAAGGCCCACATCCCCATGGGGATGGGAACCTAAGAGGAGTGCTTGAGCAACACTGGGCTCACTAAGAAAAGTTGGGGAGCCCAGCAGTTAGGGCCTGACGTCAGAGGGCCCTCATCAAAAAGCTGAGGAGGCTCCCAGCAGGGTCCAATTGCCACCAGAGGGCTCATGTCAACAAGGCGAGGTGAGCAACCCAGGCAAGAGTTACCTGATAGTAGAGGGCCCACCTCACAGATGGGTGAGGAACCCAACCAGGATCAGACTCTCACCAGAGGGCCCACATCACAAAGGGGATGAGACCCAGTCAGGATTATCCTCACACCAGTGGGGCCTCATCATCTTAAGGTGAGGAACCCAGCACATGTGTCCTCAAACCAGAGGACCCACATCACCAAGGGCCTTGGAGTGAGGCAGGCAGGAGTAGCCTCACAACACAGGGCACATAATATAAAAAACGTGAGAATTCCAGCATTTAGACCTTCCAGCAGGCGGCCCAGAACACCGAGGTTATGGGATCCAGGCCACAGTGAACTCACAGCAGAGGGCCCACATCACAAAACTGTGAGCAACCCAGGAGTTGAGACCTCAGCGCAGAAGGCCCACATCCCCATGGGAATGGGAACCTGGCTGGAGTGTCCTCGCACCACTGGGCGCACATCAGAAAATGTGGGGAGCCCACCATTTAGGGCCTGACGCCAGAGGGCCGTCATCACCGAGAGGAGGAGGTGCCCTGCACGCTCCAACTGCCACCAGAGGGCTCACGTCTCCAAGGTGACGTGTGCCAGCCAGGCAGGAGTGACCTCACAGAAGAGGGCCTACCTCACAGAACGTTGAGGAACCCAGCCAGGATTAGACTCTCGCCAGAGGGCCCACCTCACCAAGGGGATGGGAACCAGGCAGGAGTGTCCTCACACGAGTGGGGTCACATCATCGAAAGGTGAGGAACGCAGCACATGTGGCCTCAAGCCATAGGACAGTCATCACCAAGGGGCTGGCAGTGAGGCAGGCAGGAGGAGCCTCACAACAGAGGGCACATAGAATAAAAAAGTTGAGGAATCCAGCAGTTGGAACCTCCCAGCAGGCGGCTCAGAGCACCGATGATAAGGGATCCTTGCCGGAGTGATCTCACAGAGGGCCCACATCATGGTACTGTGAGCAAGCCAGCTGTTTTGACCTCAGAGCAGAAGGCCCATATCGCCATGGGGATGGGAACCTGGCAAGAGTCTCCTCACTCACTTGGCGCACATCAGAAAATGTGGGGAGCCCTGCAGTTATGGCCTAAGGCAAGAGGGCCCTCATCACTGAGGGAAGGAGGATCCCAGCACACTCCAACTGCCACCAGAGGGCCCACGTCGCCAAGGTGACGTGTGCCAGACAGGCATGATTGACCTCACAGCAGAGGGCCCACCTCACAGAAGGGTGAGGAACCCAGCCAGGATCAGACTCTCACCTGAGGGCCCACATCAGCAAGGGGATGGGAACCAGTCAGGACTGTCTTCCCTCCAGTGGGGTCACATCATCGAAAGGTGCGGAACCCAGCACATGTGGCCTCAAATCAGAGGACACATATCACAAAGGGAATGGGAGTGAGGCAGGCAGGAGTAGCCTAAAACCAGAGGGCCCAAAGAATAAGAAAGGTGAGGAATCCAGCAGTTGGAACCTCCCAGCAGGCGGCCCAGAGCACAGAAGCTATGGGATGCAGGCAGGAGTGAACTAATACCAGAGAGCCCACATCATGAAACTGTGAGCAACCCAGGCTTTGGGACCTCAGAGCAGAAGGCCCACATCCCAATGGGGATGTGAACCTGGCTGGAGTGTCCTCGCACCACTGGGCGCACATCACAAAATGTGGGGAGCCCAGCAGTTAAGGCCTGATGCCAGAGGGCCCTCATCACCGAGGAGAGGAGGCTCCCAGCAGGCTCCAAGTGCCACCAGAGGGCTCATGTCCACAAGGCGAGGTGAGCAAGCCAGGCAGGAGTGACCTCACAGCAGACGGCCCACCTCACAGATGGGTGAGGAACCCAGCCAGGATCAGACTCTCAACAGAGGGCCCACATCACCAAGGGGATGTGAACCAGGCAGGAGTCTCCTAAGACCATTGGTCCCACATCATCGAAAGGTGAGGAACCCAGCACATGTGGCCTCAAACCAGACGACACACATCACGAAGGGGATGGGAGTGAGGCAGGCAGGAGGATCCTCACAACAGAGGGCCCAAAATATTAAAAAAGTGAGGAATCCAGCAGTTGGAACCTCCCAGCAGGCGGCCAAGAGCACAGAGGCTATGGGATCCAGGCTTCTGTGAACACCAGAGAGCCCACATCATGAAAATGTGAACAACCCAGCCGTTGGGACCTCAGAGCAGAAGGCCCACAACCCCATGGAGATGGGATCCTAAGAGGAGTGCCAAAGCATCACTGGGCTCCCTAAGAAAAGTTGGTGAGTCCAGCAGTTAGGGCCTGACGCAAGAGGGTCCTCATCACCGGGGGGAGGAGATTCCCAGCACGCTCTAACTGCCACCACACGGCTGACTTCACCAAGGCAATGTGTGCCAGCCATGCAGGAGTGACCTATCAGCAGAGGGTCACCCTCACAGGTGGGTGAGGAACAAAGCCAGGAACAGACTCTCACCAGGGGGTCCACATAACCACGTGGATGAGAACCAAGCAGGAGTGTCCTCACACTAGTGGGGCCACATCATCGAAAGGTGAGGAACCCAGCAAAGGTGGCCACAAACCAGAGGACCCACATCACCAAGGGGTTGAGAGTGAGGTAGTGTCTGGACGGGTATATTTAACACTCATTTCCCACCAGGAAGAGAAATTAACCAAAGGCTCAGCGTGCCCTGCCAGAAGCAGATTAGGGCCTGAAGCAGTCTTGCGGGTTTGCGGCCAGCTCACAAGAAAGCGAGTTGAAGAAAGGAGCTCAGGGGCCCTGTAATTCACAAACCTGGAGAGTTATAAATAACAGATAACATCCAAAAATATATTGAAGTAAGGCTGCGAAGAGGACTTGAAAGCGGGGCAGAATTTCAGGAAACCGATTTCAGGAGGTAGACCGGAATTGCATTTAAAGCATAGGAAAAGAGGCAGAACATCGACAATGATGCACTTGGCAACAAAGGGCGTATGAGTTTGTTCCTGAATATATTCAGGAAAAAACACAGACGCCCTTTTTGGCAAACCAAGCAAGCTTGCAATGGAAATCCGAACTACTATGAAGTGTCACTTCCCCCCGGTCTAAAGGGCCATCTGAGAAAAGTGTAAAATCCAGAAAGGCAAGACAGGCCATGGGGAAAAAGGAGCCTTGTTATGCTGATGGGCGGGATGTAAATTGCCAACAGCCACTCTGGAGAAGTGTATGGTGTTTCCTGATACATCTGAAAAACAAATCAACAGAGTCTAAGGCATTTCCACTTATGGTCCTATAGCTTAGGGAAATTAAAATCAAAGACACAGCCACCCCAAAATTTGGGACGGCTCTGTTTACAGGAACCTCTTCTACAGTACGAGTTAAATATCCCAGAGAACAAATAATTGATAAAGAAGTTGCGGTACTTACGTACAACAGAATACCACTCAGCAATGAAATCTGTGTCACCAGGCCTGTACCAGCATAATGAGTGGATTGAGGCATGATGATTCTAAGTGAAATAAGTCACACAGAAAAAGAAACATCATAAGGTATCACTAATGCACGGAATGTAAACTTGGCTACACATGAACTGAATTACAAAACAGAACAGGGTCTCAAGATTAGAAAACCAACTATGCTTGCTTAAAGGGAAAGGTGAGTTAAGGGGGTGCTGCATAAAACCAGAGATTGAAATTAGCACAGATACCGTTCCATAAGCCAAATATGTAATAGACAAGACCTACCCCCTGCTCAACGAAATGGACTCAACAATGAGGTATCACCTCACACCTGTTAGAATGGGCATCATCTGAAAATCTACAAACAACAAATGCTGGAAAGGGTGTGGAGAAAAGGAACCCTCTTCCACTATTGTTGGGAATATAAATTGATACAGTCTCTATGGAGAACAATATGGAGTTTCTTAAGAAACTAATAATAGAATTACCATATGATACAGCAATCCCAGGACTGGACATATACCCAGACAAAACCATAAATCAAAAAGAGACATTCACCGCAATGTTCATTGCATCACTATTTACAATATCGAGGTAATGGAAGCAACCTAAATGCCCACAGACAGACGAATGCATAAAGATGTGGTACATATATAAAATGGAATATTACTAAGCCATGAAAGGAATGAAATTGGGTCATTTGTAGAGACGTCGATGGATCTAGAGACTGTCATACAGAGTGAAGTAAGTCAGAAAGAGAAAAACAAATCTTGTATATTCATGCATATATGTGGAACCTAGAAAAACTGTACAGATTAACCGTTTTGCAAGGCATAAATAGAGCAACAGATGTAGACAACAATCGTATGGACAACAAGGGGGGAAAGCTCTTGGAGGGGTGGTGGTGGGAGGAGTTGAGAGATTGGGATTGGCATGTAAACATTTATATGTATAAAATAGATAACCAATGAGAAGCTGCTGTATAAAAATATAAAATAAAATTCAAAATTAAAAAGAAATAAAATTTAAAAAATAAAACAGAAAAAACAATTATTCCCTTCACATACATGTATTTATATGAATAAATTATTTCCATGCTTATATCTGTAAATACAAAAAAGAGGAATAAAATCTACCTTGAACCAAAAACAAAAAAGAGAAAAAAAAAAAACAGAACCCACCAGTTACTCAGAGGAAAACCGTATCAGGGCACTTGCTCCAGTTGTAAACAATTCTGAAGTTGGTCAGTGGTGGGGAATCGTCTCCCATTCAGCCAGCAGCCCCCACACAACAAGCGTCCTCATTGCAAAGCTGGGGCACCTGCCGAGGCATCTGTGAGTAAACCTGAGCTGAGCCCCAGGCCAGTTGCTGCTGAACTGTTCCCGCCCTTCCCAGGTAAAACACCTGAATATATACAAGGACTTGAAAGCCTAGAGGAAGGGCCATGGAGCCACACGAGTGACAGCATGCCAGCTGACTTGGTGCCTGCAGGCCAGCCAGGATGGTCCTGGCCCTGGGTGCTCTTCTGGAAGATTTCCATTTCCCTGCCTGAGATACCCGTCCTGTCCCTGCCCCCACTGCTTTTTTCCTTCCTCACCTCTGCCCAGGGAGAAATTCCAGCAGCAGGTATGGGTGACACATCCTCTTCTTTAGCAGGTGGCAGCCTGGCAACTGCTGCAGAAAGTCCAGTAGAACCCCACTCACACTGGGCCACCCACAAAGCCGTGGCCTCTCACTCCCTCCCACCAGCCCAGCCCCGAGACTGCTGACAGGGCAGAGAAAATGGCGTCAGGCACAGCTGCAGGGGCTTTTGCTGCCTGGAGTGGTATTTATATTGATCTCAACCCAGGCACACCTGGGGAGGGCTGGCCAGCATGGTAAGGCTGCCCAGGTCAGCCAATCATCACCCCTCAGGGGCTCACAGTTGCAGAAAATGGAACTTGCTGAACCAGCCAGGTCCAAGGAACAGGTGTGGGCTCCTGAGAGTCAGGATAGACAAGGGGCTGCAGCTTTGGCTTGTTTTCTAATCATTTTATCTGGCCCATGAGTGGGAGACAACTTCAAGAAAACCCTCTCCTAATGAGAGGAACCCAGGAGTCAGGGAGAGGAGGGGTGGGTGGTGGTTGGAGACAGAGGCCTGGTGCCCTGGGTGCAGTGGAAGTCTCTGGAAGACCAGGTGGAGGGAGGCCACACAGAGTGATGCCCAGGGTCACAGACCTGTCGGAGCTGCTGTTTGTTAGTTCAAGTCCTGCTCTGAGGTGCTCTGTGTCAGCTCTGAGCAACAGGTGAGCTGGGGGTGCTCTTCAATGAGGGCTATGTGCACGGTTCCTGTGTGCCCAGCCCTGCCACGGTACCTGCAAGGGTAGCTCTGTATCCTGGGAGGGGCCTGACCATGAGAGCCCCGTGGGCTGGGTTGGGGGTGGGGTACCTGCCCAGGAGAGCTCCATATCCTGGGATTGGCCTGACCACGAGAGCCCCATGGGCTGCTGGGGACCTGGTAAAGGATGTCAGGACAGTCAGTGAAGCCACCGAGGATATACCTCCAGTTGCTCCTGATTCCTACACCCTGCTGGTCATTCTACCAACCACCAGGACATGGTATTCTGTATTAGTCTTCAATGATGCCTTCTTTTGTATTCCATTAGTCCCAGAGTCACAAGAAATTTTGGCTTGTGAGTGGCAGGACTCAACATACAACTAAAACAATACTTCCGGGCCGTCTTGCCCCAAGGGTTCAAAAATTCCCACACCATCTTTGGGGAAAGCTTAGCTAAAGACCGAAAAGTTCTACCTCTGGAAAAGGAAACCCTCCTTCAATATGCAGACGACATTCTGATCGCCAGCCCTACTAAGGAGACCTCTGAACTACCAAGCCAATAAAGGATAGAAGTTGTCCAAGGAAAAGCTCAAATATCACAGACTGCAGTGACCTGCCTGGGCTTCATTCTCACACAAGGTCAGAGAAGCCCATCCCAGGAAAGGGAAGAAACCATTTGCAGCCTTACCCCTTTCTAAAACTAGAAGACAGCTTAAGGGTTCCTGGGGAGGCCAGGGTTTGCTGCTTCTGGATCCCTAACTACAGTCTACTAGCTGGGCCTCTATATGAAACACTGAAAGGAAAAGATGATGATCCTTTTGAACAGAATCCAGAAGTGGCCTTTCAAGAATGGAAAGAGCAGTCAATTCAGACCCTTGCCCTGGAACTCCCTAATTGAGCTAAACCCTTTGACCTTTCCATTCCCGGTGAAAGGTGAATCGCCATTGGAGAATTAGTGCAAAAACTGGGACCACTTGAAATGGAACAACGCAAGAATGCCATCCAGGTAGGATAAACTACAGTCACCAAGGGGCTTGGCCCACTGCCACATCTGGCCAAGATACTGGCGGTATCTAAAAACCTGGAAATCAGCAGCCCAAAAGGCCACCTCCCTCCTAAGGGAAAAGGACCCCACGTGGTGATCCTAATCACCAATCATGCCCTGAAGTTGCAGGGTTCACTCCGTGGGCACACCGACCTCGAGTGAGGAGGCCCTCCAACTCCAACATCCAGAGAGATAACCGGGGGCAACAGGGCACCATGACGACTCGTGTGAACATCACTTGACCTGGAGTTTCTCTCATAAAACAACAATAGTGTGTCCCGAAGGAGTAGACTACTGCTTGCAGGACTTCCTGCACCCGGAGGGGAGCTAATAATCTTGGCGGGGGAACCGTATATCACACTGTCACCATAGAAAAGCCTACAGACACCGTGATGATGGTGGCCAATAAGACCGGCTGGACTCCTGTTTACTTCAAAAGGCTGTTGACTCAGTGGCCATCATGGTCCTTGATCACCACTGACCCTGGACTGTCTGGGAGTTGAGCGGGCAGGGCTCTGACACCTGGTGCTGTTTTTACGTTAATTCAGGGGCCTAATTGAAGAAAGAGCAGACTACTGGTCAGAGCATCTAGGCTGGCAGAAACGGTCAGCCTAAGGTGGCCGAACAAATGTGGGGCGGGGTGAAACCGGCCCCCACAGCGTCTCTGCACATCTCTTTCCTGGACCCTTAAAGGTCATTAGAATCTATAACACTTCCAATGCTGGTGCTCAGGCGGACGAGCAGGGAGGCAGGGGTCCTGGGGCCAATCAACGTCACCTGGAGGCTGCTGGGGAGAAGTTCTGACCCTCGTCCCCTGGTATGAGGGCTCCCAACTCAGCACTCAGCAGTTACAGAAGAAGGGTCTGCACCCTCAGCACTCCAAGAATGAGGAACGGGACAAAAGGCAGAGGAGGGGTTTGTCCCCAGCAAAGCCCATTAAAAATCCCTGGGAGATAAAAATAGAATGTGGGCAATAAAGTCAAGTCTGACCTTTTTTATCCTTTGTGCTTTGTCTAATTTCACGTGCTCCTAGGGTCCCGCATACAGAGGTTTCACACCCGGCACTTCAGACCAGATTTCCTGGTGCAGAATGGCTGGGTTGACACCTCAGCTCCTGGGGCCCAGTGCAGACTCCGAGATATAGAGCCTGAGCTGCAGCCAACCCGGCCCTTGAGAGCTCCGCCCCCTCCCTCCCACTGACTCTGACAGGATATCTACACAGCAGCCCAGCCCACAGCCCACGGGGTAGTGCATGCTCTCACCTCTCCATTCTCTGATGAAAATATAAAGTTTCCTTTGCTTGGGAACCAAACTCAGTCTCGATCTGTTGGCCCCAATGACACTGGGCAGGGGGACCCTTGTTGGGGTCCACTCTGGAGGATCAGTAACAGAAATTGAGACTATTGTAACTTCAATGAACAGATGTGTGAGCCAAACTGTAGTTAACATAGAACAGTTTATAAGGCTCGGGTAAAATAAGATGTTTCTAACACTTCCATTTGATATTTCCATCACTTTATTATAAGCAAGTTCAGTGAAAAGGTTTGTCTTATTTGTCAGGTCAATATTAGAGAAATGAAGTGATTTCTTTCCAAGGATGTACATCTAATAATCTTGGTTAAAGCTTCAATCTTGTTTTAAATGCTTTTCCATTGAAAATGATACCTCTCTTTCAGCTCCCCCATTTCTGAGAAGTATAAAATCTTATAATTTATTATTACCAAAGGGGAAAGGTGGGAGGAGGGATAAATTAACAGTTTGGAATTAACACATACACACTGCTATGTATAAAATAGATCATCAACAAGGAACTACTGTATAGCACAGGGAACTACACTCAATATTGTGCAATAACCTATAAGGGGAAATAATCGGAAAAAGAATAGATATTTTTATTGACATCATCTATCAATGACAGTTAAAGTGTAACCTAAGGGAAGCCGGTGGTGAGTGCTTCTGACCCTGAAGACTTCAGTCATCTAAAGTTTGGACTCTGCCTACTTCCCAAGGCCCTTAATGAACATATGTGTAGCCGTAGCTTAAAAAACTCCCCAGTTTGGGTTTCGGGGAGACACTGATTTTGAAAAAGCCCTGGTGTTCTCCTTACATGAATGGGACTCTTCCTACTGCTAAAACATGTCTGTCACATCCAGAGGATGGTATACCGTCTGATCGGGAAGAGTTTGGAAAAGGCATCTCATCTCCTCATCTCCTGGTGCTCGGGTTCACCCCTCCAGCGTCTTTACTAACAGTCTCCCCACTTGGAGATGTCAGCACTGTCAACATCCTGTTGCGTACAGTTTGGAATTTGTCCAGAGGATGAAGCGGAAGGATGAGGAACAATGAGAGACAAGTCCTAGGTGTTCAGACAGGCACATGTCACTCTAATTTCCAATCAGGAAGACGAATTGACCAAAGGCTAGGGTTGCCTATGGAAACAGTATAGGGCTTGAGGAAATCCCACTGCTTTGTGGCCAGTTCCCATAAACACAAGTTGAACAATGGAACTCAGGGGCAGTAAAATTCATGAAACTGCAGAGTTGAAAATATCTATCACTGAAAAATGTCTTGAGGAAAGTCAGAGAAAAGGATTGGTAAGCTAGGGAGAATGGCAGGAAAGGGATTTGAGGAGGTAGAAAGGACTCGCCATTAAGCACAAGAAAAGGGGCTGAACATTGCCAACACTGCAGTTGGCCAAAAAGGCTGTATGCGTTTTTTTCTGCATATATTCAAGAAAAGGGCATACACTTTTTTAGCCAACCAAACAGGTGGGCACTGGAAATCAATACTACAAAAGATATCACTTCGCATCAGTCAGAAGAGCCATCCTCATAAAGTGTAAACACCAGAAATGCAGGACAGGGCAAGGAGAAGAGGGAGCCCTGTGAGGCTTATAGTGGAAATGTATATGGCCAACGGCCATTCTGGAGAAGTGTATTGTGTTTACTGAAGCATCTAAAAAATGAGCTACAGAGCATAGGGCACTTGCACTCATGGGCGTATATCTTGGGAAAAACAAAAATCGAGAGGACACAGGCACCCCAATGTTTACTGCCTCTCTGTTTAAAAGATCCTTGACTAGGATATAACTTAAATGTCTCTGGAGGGAAAAAATGGATAGAGATGTGGTACTTATGTAGAGTGGAATATTACTCAGCCTGGAAATCAATGAAATATGGCCAGTTGTAACAACTCCGGAGGAGTTACGTATGATCATTCTAAGTGACATAATTCAAAAAGAAAAAGACACATATCATAAGATATCACTTAAAGGTGGAATCCAAAATGGCTACACATGAAATAAATTACAAAACAAAAACATAGTCAAATATGTAGAAAACATGCGTAAGGCTGCTAAACGGGAAAGGTGGGGAGGGGTGAGACATCATCCAGGAGGTTGAAATTAGCAAAGATACCATTCCAAATACCAAACTGATAATCAACAAGGCCTACACGGTAGCTAAAAGAACTGCACTCAGCACACTCAAGTCACCGGAAAAGAATATCTATGACTGGTAAGAATCTGAAAAAGAATTTATTGATGTCTCTCTGTACATGAATCAAGTGGATGTACAGCAGCAAGAAACAGAGCTTTGAAAATCAGCTGTAACCAACATAGTAATAAATTGAAAAAAATGAATGACAGAGAGACAGAGAAAACCTCTTACAACTTTTCCTCAGGGACGGTGATGCAACATGGATTGAACACATCTAGACCCACAGCAGGATGAGACATAAGGCTGGAAACTGTTCACGCTAAGAGAAATGTGAGGTTGGGTGAGGAAATGCACACCCTTTAAAGTAATACTACCTGGTACCCATTCAATGGGTCCCAAATCTGCAGGTTCAAGGAATCTTCCTACAGCTAAAACATGCATGGAAAACCCAGAGGACTGTACACCATGTGATTGGGAGATGTGTCTAAAATGCACCTCATTTATCCTCTCCTGGTGCTCCTGTTCATCATTCCAGCCACGTTACTTAGAACCTCCCCACTTAGAGAATCAGCACATTTAAACTTCTGTTTCACACATTTTGCAAATTGTGAGGAGGATGAACGGGAAGAGGGGGAACCAATGAGAGAATAGTTGTAGGGGTTTGGACGGGCACATGTCACTCTAATTTCCCATTAAGAATAAGAATTAAAAAAAGGCTCAGCCCGCCTCGCCGGAGCCAAAATAGGGCCTGAAGCAATCCTGCGGCTTTGAGGCCAGCTCACAAAAGAGCAAATTAAAAAATGGGGCTCAGGGTCACTGCAATTCACAAACCTGCAGAGTTATAAATGAAAACTAACATCCAAAAATATGTTGAGGTAAGGCAAAGAAGAGGATCTGATGCAAGATAGAATTGGAAGAAACAGATTTCAAGAGATAGATTACACTCGTCTTTAAAGTACAAGAAAAGCGGCAGAATTTCGACAATGATGCAGTTGGCCCAAAAGGGAGTATGCGTTTTTTCCTGAATATATCCAGGAAAAAACGCATACACAATTTATGGGCAACCAAGCAAGCAAGCAATGCAAATGTGCACAACAAAGAAGTCTCATTTCCCACCGGTCAAAAGGGCCATCCGAAAAATTTGTAAAAACCAGAAATGCAGGACAGGCCATGGAGAACAGGGAGCCTTTATATGCTGATGAACAGTGTGTGAACTGCAGAGAGCCACTCTGGAGAAGTGTATGGTGGTTCCTAAATCATCTAAAAAAGAGAGCTACAATTTCTATGGAAGATGAAAAGGAATAGGGAGAACCAATGAGAGACTAGCTGGAGGTGTCCGGACGGGCAAATTTAACTCTCACTTCCCACGAGGAAGAGGAATAACCAAAGGCTCAGCGTGCCATGCCGTAACCACAAGAGGTCCTGAAGCAATCATGCAGTGTTGCGGCCAGCTCACAAGAAAGCGAGTTGAAGAAAGGAGCTCAGGAGCACTGTAATTCACAAAACTGCAGAGTTATAAATGACAGCTATCGTCCAAAAATATATTGAAGTGAGGCTGCCAAGAGGACTTGAAAGTGGGGCAGAATTGCAAAAAACGGATTTCAGGAGGTAGACTGGAATTGCATTTAAAGCATAAGAAAAGAGGCAGAACATCCACAATGATGCACTTGGCCAAAAAAGCCCTATACCTTTTTTCCTGAATATATTCAGGAAAAAACGCATATGCCCGTTTTGGCCAACAAAGCAAGCTTGCAAAGGAAATCTGCACTACAATGAAGTCTCACTTCCCCCCGGTCAAAAGGGCCATCTAAAAAAAAGTGTAAAATCCAGAAAGGCATGACAGGCCATGGAGAACTGGGAGACTTGTTATGCTGATGGGCGGAATGTAAATTGCCAACAGCCACTCTGGAGAAGTATATGGTATTTCCTGAAACATCTAAAAAACAAAGCAACAGAGTCTAGGGCACTTCCACTTATGGTCCTATAGTTAGGGAAATTATAATCAAAAAGACACAGCCACCCCAAACTTTGGGACGGCTCTTCTTACAAGAACCTCATTTACGGTACAAGTTCAATATCACAGGAAGCGAAAAATGGATAAAGAAGTTGTGGTACTTACGTACAATGCAATATCACTCAGCAATGAAATCTATGTCATCAGGCCCGTAGCAGCATAATGAGTGGATTCAGATACAATGATTCTAAGTGAAATAAGTCACACAGAAAGAGAAACATCATAAGATATCACTACTACACGGAATGTAAACTTGGCTACACAGGAACTGAATTACAAAACAGAACAGGGTCTCAAATGTAGAAAACCAACTTATGCTTGCTTAAGGGAAAAGGTGAGTTGGGTTGTTGCATAAAACCAGAGATTGAAATTAGCACAGATACCGTTCCATAAGCCAAATATGTAATAGACAAGAGCTACTCCTTGCTCAACCAATTGGACTCAACACCCCATATTAAACGCCTAACGATATACCTGTCTAGTAAGAATCTTAAAACCTATGGATTTATATGTCTCCGAAAGAGAATCAAGCGTGTGTACAGCGGCATAAACAGAGCAGTGATAGGATTGGTGAGGTTCGGTGAGCAAATGCAGACCCTTTGAAGTCATATTGCGTGGTACCCATTCCATGGGTCTCAACTCTCCAGGTTTAAGGGATTCTTCCTTCAGCTAAAACATGCATGTGGAACCCAGAGTATGATCCACCGTGTGATCGGGAAACGTATTCAAATGTGTCTCAATTTTCATACCCTGGTACTGGGGTTCAACATTCCATACGCTTTACTAACACTCTCCCCACTTGGAGAGTCAGTGCCTTTAACCTCCTGTTTCGCCCAGTTTGCAGTTTCTCTGGAAGATGAACAGGAAGATGGAGAACCAAGGAGAGACTATCTGTAGGTGTCTGTACGGGCAAATTTAACTCTCATTTCCCACCAGGAAGAGGAATTAACCAAAGGCTCAGTGTGCTATGCCGGAACCAAACTAGGGCCTGAAGCAATCCTGCGGTGTTGCGGCCAGCTTACAAGAAAGCAAGTTGAAGAAAGGAGTTCAGGGACACTGTAATTCACAAACCTGCAGAGGTATAAATGACAGCTATCGTCCAAAATATATTGAAGTAAGGCTGCCGAGAGGACTTGAAAGCGGGGCAGAATTGCAGGAAACCGATTTCAGGAGGTAGACTGGAATTGCATGTAAAGCATAGGAAAAGAGGCAGAACGTCCACAATGATGCACTTGGCCAAAAAGGGCGTATGCGTTTTTTCCTGAATATATTCAGGAAAAAACGCATACGCCCTTTTTGGCCAACCAAGCAAGCTTGCAAAGGAAATCTGCACTACAATGAAGTCTCACTGCCCCCCGGTCCAAAGGGCCATCTGCAAAAAGTGTAAAATCCAGAAAGGCAGGACAGGTCATGGAGAACTGGGAGCCTTTTTATGCTGATGGGCGGGATGTAAATTGCTAGCAGCCACTCTGGAGAAGTGTATGGTGTTTCCTGAAACATCCAAAAAACAAAGCAACAGAGCCTAGGGCACTTCCACTTATGGTCCTATAGCTTAGGGAAATTAAAATCAAAAAGACAGAGCCACCCCAAAGTTTGGGACGGCTCTGTTTACAAGAACCTCGTTTACAGTACAAGTTCAATATCACAGAAAGCGAAAAATGGATAAAGAAGTTGTGGTACTTACGTACAATGCAATATCACTCAGCAATGAAATCTATGTCATCAGGCCTGTAGCAGAATAATGAGTGGATTCAGGTACGATGATTCTAAGTGAAATAAGTCACACAGAAAAAGAAACATCATAAGGTATCACTAATACATGGAATGTAAACTTGGCTACACAGGAACTGAATTACAAAGCAAAATAGGGTCTCAAATGTAGAAAACCAACTTATGCTTGCTTAATGGGAAAGGTGAGTTGAGGTGCTGCATGAAACCAGAGATTGAAATTGGCACAGATACCGTTCCATAAGCCAAATATGTAATAGACAAGAGCTACTCCTTGCTCAACGAAGTGGACTCAACACCCCATATTAATCGTCTAAGAATATACCTGACTAGTAAGAAACTTAAAACCTATGGATTTATATGTCTCCGAAAGAGAATCAAGCGTGTGTACAGCGGCATAAGCGCAGCAGTGATAGGATTGGTGAGGTTCGGTGAGCAAATGCAGACCCTTTGAAGTCATATTGCATGGTACCATTCCATGGGTCTCAACTCTCCAGGTTTAAGGGATTCTTACTTCAGCTAAAACATGCATGTGTAACCCAGAGTATGATCCACCGTGTGATCGGGAAACGTGTTCAAATGTGTCTCAGTTTTTGTCCCCTGGTACTCGGGTGCAACATTCCAGACGCTTTACTAACACTCTCCCCACTTGGAGAGTCAGTGCCTTTAACCTCCTGTTTGGCCCAGTTTGCAATTTCTGCGGAAAATGAACAGGAAAAGGGAGAACCAATGAGAGACTAGCTGGAGGCGTCTGGACGGGCAAATTTAACTCTCATATCCCACCAGGAAGAGGAATTAACCAAAGGCTCAGTGTGCCATGCCGGAACCACACTATTGCCAGAAGCAATCCTGTGGTGTTGCGGCCAGCTCACAAGAAAGCGAGTTGAAGAAAGGAGCTCAGGGGCACTGTAACTCACAAACCTGCAGAGTTATAAATGACAGCTATCGTCCAAAATATATTGAAGTAAGGCTGCCAAGAGGACTTGAAAGTGGGGCAGAATTGCAGAAAACCGATTTCAGGAGGTAGACAGGAATTGCATGTAAAGCATAAGAAAAGAGGCAGAACGTCCACAATGATGCACTTGGCCAAAAAGTGCGTATGCGTTTTTTCCTGAATATATTCACGAAAAAACGCATACGCCCTTTTTGGCCAACCAAGCAAGCTTGCAAAGGAAATCTGCACTACAATGAAGTCTCACTGCCCCCCGGTCCAAAGGGACATCTGAAAAAAGTGTAAAATCCAGAAAGGCAGGACAGGCCATGGAGAACTGGGAGCCTTGTTATGCTGATGGGCGGGATGTAAATTGCCAACAGCCACTCTGGAGAAGTGTATGGTGTTTCCTGAAACATCCAAAAAACAAAGCAACAGAGCCTATGGCACTTCCACTTAAGGTCCTATATCTTAGGGAAATTAAAATCAAAAAGACACAGCAACCACAAAGTTTGGGCCGGCCATGTTTACAAGAACCTCATTTATGGTACAAGTTCAATATCACAGGAAGCGAAAAATGGATAAAGAAGTTGTGGTACTTACGTACAATGCAATATCACTCAGCAATGAAATCTATGTCATCAGGCCCGTAGCAGCATAATGAGTGGATTCAGGTACAATGATTCTAAGTGAAATAAGTCACACAGAAAGAGAAACATCATAAGATATCACTACTACACGGAATGTAAACTTGGCTACACAGGAACTGAATTACAAAACAGAACAGCGTCTCAAATGTAGAAAACCAACTTATGCTTGCTTAAGGGAAAAGGTGAGTTGGGTTGTTGCATAAAACCAGAGATTGAAATTAGCACAGATACCGTTCCATAAGCCAAATATGTAATAGACAAGAGCTACTCCTTGCTCAACCAATTGGACTCAACACCCCATATTAAACGCCTAACGATATACCTGTCTAGTAAGAATCTTAAAACCTATGGATTTATATGTCTCCGAAAGAGAATCAAGCGTGTGTACAGCGGCATAAACAGAGCAGTGATAGGATTGGTGAGGTTCGGTGAGCAAATGCAGACCCTTTGAAGTCATATTGCGTGGTACCCATTCCATGGGTCTCAACTCTCCAGGTTTAAGGGATTCTTCCTTCAGCTAAAACATGCATGTGGAACCCAGAGTATGATCCACCGTGTGATCGGGAAACGTATTCAAATGTGTCTCAATTTTCATACCCTGGTACTGGGGTTCAACATTCCATACGCTTTACTAACACTCTCCCCACTTGGAGAGTCAGTGCCTTTAACCTCCTGTTTCGCCCAGTTTGCAGTTTCTCTGGAAGATAAACAGGAAGATGGAGAACCAAGGAGAGACTATCTGTAGGTGTCTGTACGGGCAAATTTAACTCTCATTTCCCACCAGGAAGAGGAATTAACCAAAGGCTCAGTGTGCTATGCCGGAACCAAACTAGGGCCTGAAGCAATCCTGCGGTGTTGCGGCCAGCTTACAAGAAAGCAAGTTGAAGAAAGGAGTTCAGGGACACTGTAATTCACAAACCTGCAGAGGTATAAATGACAGCTATCGTCCAAAATATATTGAAGTAAGGCTGCCGAGAGGACTTGAAAGCGGGGCAGAATTGCAGGAAACCGATTTCAGGAGGTAGACTGGAATTGCATGTAAAGCATAGGAAAAGAGGCAGAACGTCCACAATGATGCACTTGGCCAAAAAGGGCGTATGCGTTTTTTCCTGAATATATTCAGGAAAAAACGCATACGCCCTTTTTGGCCAACCAAGCAAGCTTGCAAAGGAAATCTGCACTACAATGAAGTCTCACTGCCCCCCGGTCCAAAGGGCCATCTGCAAAAAGTGTAAAATCCAGAAAGGCAGGACAGGTCATGGAGAACTGGGAGCCTTTTTATGCTGATGGGCGGGATGTAAATTGCTAGCAGCCACTCTGGAGAAGTGTATGGTGTTTCCTGAAACATCCAAAAAACAAAGCAACAGAGCCTAGGGCACTTCCACTTATGGTCCTATAGCTTAGGGAAATTAAAATCAAAAAGACAGAGCCACCCCAAAGTTTGGGACGGCTCTGTTTACAAGAACCTCGTTTACAGTACAAGTTCAATATCACAGAAAGCGAAAAATGGATAAAGAAGTTGTGGTACTTACGTACAATGCAATATCACTCAGCAATGAAATCTATGTCATCAGGCCTGTAGCAGAATAATGAGTGGATTCAGGTACGATGATTCTAAGTGAAATAAGTCACACAGAAAAAGAAACATCATAAGGTATCACTAATACATGGAATGTAAACTTGGCTACACAGGAACTGAATTACAAAGCAAAATAGGGTCTCAAATGTAGAAAACCAACTTATGCTTGCTTAATGGGAAAGGTGAGTTGAGGTGCTGCATGAAACCAGAGATTGAAATTGGCACAGATACCGTTCCATAAGCCAAATATGTAATAGACAAGAGCTACTCCTTGCTCAACGAAGTGGACTCAACACCCCATATTAATCGTCTAAGAATATACCTGACTAGTAAGAAACTTAAAACCTATGGATTTATATGTCTCCGAAAGAGAATCAAGCGTGTGTACAGCGGCATAAGCGCAGCAGTGATAGGATTGGTGAGGTTCGGTGAGCAAATGCAGACCCTTTGAAGTCATATTGCATGGTACCATTCCATGGGTCTCAACTCTCCAGGTTTAAGGGATTCTTACTTCAGCTAAAACATGCATGTGTAACCCAGAGTATGATCCACCGTGTGATCGGGAAACGTGTTCAAATGTGTCTCAGTTTTTGTCCCCTGGTACTCGGGTGCAACATTCCAGACGCTTTACTAACACTCTCCCCACTTGGAGAGTCAGTGCCTTTAACCTCCTGTTTGGCCCAGTTTGCAATTTCTGCGGAAAATGAACAGGAAAAGGGAGAACCAATGAGAGACTAGCTGGAGGCGTCTGGACGGGCAAATTTAACTCTCATATCCCACCAGGAAGAGGAATTAACCAAAGGCTCAGTGTGCCATGCCGGAACCACACTATTGCCAGAAGCAATCCTGTGGTGTTGCGGCCAGCTCACAAGAAAGCGAGTTGAAGAAAGGAGCTCAGGGGCACTGTAACTCACAAACCTGCAGAGTTATAAATGACAGCTATCGTCCAAAATATATTGAAGTAAGGCTGCCAAGAGGACTTGAAAGTGGGGCAGAATTGCAGAAAACCGATTTCAGGAGGTAGACAGGAATTGCATGTAAAGCATAAGAAAAGAGGCAGAACGTCCACAATGATGCACTTGGCCAAAAAGTGCGTATGCGTTTTTTCCTGAATATATTCACGAAAAAACGCATACGCCCTTTTTGGCCAACCAAGCAAGCTTGCAAAGGAAATCTGCACTACAATGAAGTCTCACTGCCCCCCGGTCCAAAGGGACATCTGAAAAAAGTGTAAAATCCAGAAAGGCAGGACAGGCCATGGAGAACTGGGAGCCTTGTTATGCTGATGGGCGGGATGTAAATTGCCAACAGCCACTCTGGAGAAGTGTATGGTGTTTCCTGAAACATCCAAAAAACAAAGCAACAGAGCCTATGGCACTTCCACTTAAGGTCCTATATCTTAGGGAAATTAAAATCAAAAAGACACAGCAACCACAAAGTTTGGGCCGGCCATGTTTACAAGAACCTCATTTATGATACAAGTTCAATATCACAGGAAGCGAAAAATGGATAAAGAAGTTGTGGTACTTACGTACAATGCAATATCACTCAGCAATGAAATCTATGTCATCAGGCCCGTAGCAGCATAATGAGTGGATTCAGATACAATGATTCTAAGTGAAATAAGTCACACAGAAAGAGAAACATCATAAGATATCACTACTACACGGAATGTAAACTTGGCTACACAGGAACTGAATTACAAAACAGAACAGGGTCTCAAATGTAGAAAACCAACTTATGCTTGCTTAAGGGAAAAGGTGAGTTGGGTTGTTGCATAAAACCAGAGATTGAAATTAGCACAGATACCGTTCCATAAGCCAAATATGTAATAGACAAGAGCTACTCCTTGCTCAACCAATTGGACTCAACACCCCATATTAAACGCCTAACGATATACCTGTCTAGTAAGAATCTTAAAACCTATGGATTTATATGTCTCCGAAAGAGAATCAAGCGTGTGTACAGCGGCATAAACAGAGCAGTGATAGGATTGGTGAGGTTCGGTGAGCAAATGCAGACCCTTTGAAGTCATATTGCGTGGTACCCATTCCATGGGTCTCAACTCTCCAGGTTTAAGGGATTCTTCCTTCAGCTAAAACATGCATGTGGAACCCAGAGTATGATCCACCGTGTGATCGGGAAACGTATTCAAATGTGTCTCAATTTTCATACCCTGGTACTGGGGTTCAACATTCCAGACGCTTTACTAACACTCTCCCCACTTGGAGAGTCAGTGCCTTTAACCTCCTGTTTCGCCCAGTTTGCAGTTTCTCTGGAAGATGAACAGGAAGATGGAGAACCAAGGAGAGACTATCTGTAGGTGTCTGTACGGGCAAATTTAACTCTCATTTCCCACCAGGAAGAGGAATTAACCAAAGGCTCAGTGTGCTATGCCGGAACCAAACTAGGGCCTGAAGCAATCCTGCGGTGTTGCGGCCAGCTTACAAGAAAGCAAGTTGAAGAAAGGAGTTCAGGGACACTGTAATTCACAAACCTGCAGAGGTATAAATGACAGCTATCGTCCAAAATATATTGAAGTAAGGCTGCCGAGAGGACTTGAAAGCGGGGCAGAATTGCAGGAAACCGATTTCAGGAGGTAGACTGGAATTGCATGTAAAGCATAGGAAAAGAGGCAGAACGTCCACAATGATGCACTTGGCCAAAAAGGGCGTATGCGTTTTTTCCTGAATATATTCAGGAAAAAACGCATACGCCCTTTTTGGCCAACCAAGCAAGCTTGCAAAGGAAATCTGCACTACAATGAAGTCTCACTGCCCCCCGGTCCAAAGGGCCATCTGCAAAAAGTGTAAAATCCAGAAAGGCAGGACAGGTCATGGAGAACTGGGAGCCTTTTTATGCTGATGGGCGGGATGTAAATTGCTAGCAGCCACTCTGGAGAAGTGTATGGTGTTTCCTGAAACATCCAAAAAACAAAGCAACAGAGCCTAGGGCACTTCCACTTATGGTCCTATAGCTTAGGGAAATTAAAATCAAAAAGACAGAGCCACCCCAAAGTTTGGGACGGCTCTGTTTACAAGAACCTCGTTTACAGTACAAGTTCAATATCACAGAAAGCGAAAAATGGATAAAGAAGTTGTGGTACTTACGTACAATGCAATATCACTCAGCAATGAAATCTATGTCATCAGGCCTGTAGCAGAATAATGAGTGGATTCAGGTACGATGATTCTAAGTGAAATAAGTCACACAGAAAAAGAAACATCATAAGGTATCACTAATACATGGAATGTAAACTTGGCTACACAGGAACTGAATTACAAAGCAAAATAGGGTCTCAAATGTAGAAAACCAACTTATGCTTGCTTAATGGGAAAGGTGAGTTGAGGTGCTGCATGAAACCAGAGATTGAAATTGGCACAGATACCGTTCCATAAGCCAAATATGTAATAGACAAGAGCTACTCCTTGCTCAACGAAGTGGACTCAACACCCCATATTAATCGTCTAAGAATATACCTGACTAGTAAGAAACTTAAAACCTATGGATTTATATGTCTCCGAAAGAGAATCAAGCGTGTGTACAGCGGCATAAGCGCAGCAGTGATAGGATTGGTGAGGTTCGGTGAGCAAATGCAGACCCTTTGAAGTCATATTGCATGGTACCATTCCATGGGTCTCAACTCTCCAGGTTTAAGGGATTCTTACTTCAGCTAAAACATGCATGTGTAACCCAGAGTATGATCCACCGTGTGATCGGGAAACGTGTTCAAATGTGTCTCAGTTTTTGTCCCCTGGTACTCGGGTGCAACATTCCAGACGCTTTACTAACACTCTCCCCACTTGGAGAGTCAGTGCCTTTAACCTCCTGTTTGGCCCAGTTTGCAATTTCTGCGGAAAATGAACAGGAAAAGGGAGAACCAATGAGAGACTAGCTGGAGGCGTCTGGACGGGCAAATTTAACTCTCATATCCCACCAGGAAGAGGAATTAACCAAAGGCTCAGTGTGCCATGCCGGAACCACACTATTGCCAGAAGCAATCCTGTGGTGTTGCGGCCAGCTCACAAGAAAGCGAGTTGAAGAAAGGAGCTCAGGGGCACTGTAACTCACAAACCTGCAGAGTTATAAATGACAGCTATCGTCCAAAATATATTGAAGTAAGGCTGCCAAGAGGACTTGAAAGTGGGGCAGAATTGCAGGAAACCGATTTCAGGAGGTAGACAGGAATTGCATGTAAAGCATAGGAAAAGAGGCAGAACGTCCACAATGATGCACTTGGCCAAAAAGTGCGTATGCGTTTTTTCCTGAATATATTCACGAAAAAACGCATACGCCCTTTTTGGCCAACCAAGCAAGCTTGCAAAGGAAATCTGCACTACAATGAAGTCTCACTGCCCCCCGGTCCAAAGGGACATCTGAAAAAAGTGTAAAATCCAGAAAGGCAGGACAGGCCATGGAGAACTGGGAGCCTTGTTATGCTGATGGGCGGGATGTAAATTGCCAACAGCCACTCTGGAGAAGTGTATGGTGTTTCCTGAAACATCCAGAAAACAAAGCAACAGAGCCTATGGCACTTCCACTTAAGGTCCTATATCTTAGGGAAATTAAAATCAAAAAGACACAGCAACCACAAAGTTTGGGCCGGCCATGTTTACAAGAACCTCATTTATGGTACAAGTTCAATATCACAGGAAGCGAAAAATGGATAAAGAAGTTGTGGTACTTACGTACAATGCAATATCACTCAGCAATGAAATCTATGTCATCAGGCCCGTAGCAGCATAATGAGTGGATTCAGGTACAATGATTCTAAGTGAAATAAGTCACACAGAAAGAGAAACATCATAAGATATCACTACTACACGGAATGTAAACTTGGCTACACAGGAACTGAATTACAAAACAGAACAGCGTCTCAAATGTAGAAAACCAACTTATGCTTGCTTAAGGGAAAAGGTGAGTTGGGTTGTTGCATAAAACCAGAGATTGAAATTAGCACAGATACCGTTCCATAAGCCAAATATGTAATAGACAAGAGCTACTCCTTGCTCAACCAATTGGACTCAACACCCCATATTAAACGCCTAACGATATACCTGTCTAGTAAGAATCTTAAAACCTATGGATTTATATGTCTCCGAAAGAGAATCAAGCGTGTGTACAGCGGCATAAACAGAGCAGTGATAGGATTGGTGAGGTTCGGTGAGCAAATGCAGACCCTTTGAAGTCATATTGCGTGGTACCCATTCCATGGGTCTCAACTCTCCAGGTTTAAGGGATTCTTCCTTCAGCTAAAACATGCATGTGGAACCCAGAGTATGATCCACCGTGTGATCGGGAAACGTATTCAAATGTGTCTCAATTTTCATACCCTGGTACTGGGGTTCAACATTCCATACGCTTTACTAACACTCTCCCCACTTGGAGAGTCAGTGCCTTTAACCTCCTGTTTCGCCCAGTTTGCAGTTTCTCTGGAAGATGAACAGGAAGATGGAGAACCAAGGAGAGACTATCTGTAGGTGTCTGTACGGGCAAATTTAACTCTCATTTCCCACCAGGAAGAGGAATTAACCAAAGGCTCAGTGTGCTATGCCGGAACCAAACTAGGGCCTGAAGCAATCCTGCGGTGTTGCGGCCAGCTTACAAGAAAGCAAGTTGAAGAAAGGAGTTCAGGGACACTGTAATTCACAAACCTGCAGAGGTATAAATGACAGCTATCGTCCAAAATATATTGAAGTAAGGCTGCCGAGAGGACTTGAAAGCGGGGCAGAATTGCAGGAAACCGATTTCAGGAGGTAGACTGGAATTGCATGTAAAGCATAGGAAAAGAGGCAGAACGTCCACAATGATGCACTTGGCCAAAAAGGGCGTATGCGTTTTTTCCTGAATATATTCAGGAAAAAACGCATACGCCCTTTTTGGCCAACCAAGCAAGCTTGCAAAGGAAATCTGCACTACAATGAAGTCTCACTGCCCCCCGGTCCAAAGGGCCATCTGCAAAAAGTGTAAAATCCAGAAAGGCAGGACAGGTCATGGAGAACTGGGAGCCTTTTTATGCTGATGGGCGGGATGTAAATTGCTAGCAGCCACTCTGGAGAAGTGTATGGTGTTTCCTGAAACATCCAAAAAACAAAGCAACAGAGCCTAGGGCACTTCCACTTATGGTCCTATAGCTTAGGGAAATTAAAATCAAAAAGACAGAGCCACCCCAAAGTTTGGGACGGCTCTGTTTACAAGAACCTCGTTTACAGTACAAGTTCAATATCACAGAAAGCGAAAAATGGATAAAGAAGTTGTGGTACTTACGTACAATGCAATATCACTCAGCAATGAAATCTATGTCATCAGGCCTGTAGCAGAATAATGAGTGGATTCAGGTACGATGATTCTAAGTGAAATAAGTCACACAGAAAAAGAAACATCATAAGGTATCACTAATACATGGAATGTAAACTTGGCTACACAGGAACTGAATTACAAAGCAAAATAGGGTCTCAAATGTAGAAAACCAACTTATGCTTGCTTAATGGGAAAGGTGAGTTGAGGTGCTGCATGAAACCAGAGATTGAAATTGGCACAGATACCGTTCCATAAGCCAAATATGTAATAGACAAGAGCTACTCCTTGCTCAACGAAGTGGACTCAACACCCCATATTAATCGTCTAAGAATATACCTGACTAGTAAGAAACTTAAAACCTATGGATTTATATGTCTCCGAAAGAGAATCAAGCGTGTGTACAGCGGCATAAGCGCAGCAGTGATAGGATTGGTGAGGTTCGGTGAGCAAATGCAGACCCTTTGAAGTCATATTGCATGGTACCATTCCATGGGTCTCAACTCTCCAGGTTTAAGGGATTCTTACTTCAGCTAAAACATGCATGTGTAACCCAGAGTATGATCCACCGTGTGATCGGGAAACGTGTTCAAATGTGTCTCAGTTTTTGTCCCCTGGTACTCGGGTGCAACATTCCAGACGCTTTACTAACACTCTCCCCACTTGGAGAGTCAGTGCCTTTAACCTCCTGTTTGGCCCAGTTTGCAATTTCTGCGGAAAATGAACAGGAAAAGGGAGAACCAATGAGAGACTAGCTGGAGGCGTCTGGACGGGCAAATTTAACTCTCATATCCCACCAGGAAGAGGAATTAACCAAAGGCTCAGTGTGCCATGCCGGAACCACACTATTGCCAGAAGCAATCCTGTGGTGTTGCGGCCAGCTCACAAGAAAGCGAGTTGAAGAAAGGAGCTCAGGGGCACTGTAACTCACAAACCTGCAGAGTTATAAATGACAGCTATCGTCCAAAATATATTGAAGTAAGGCTGCCAAGAGGACTTGAAAGTGGGGCAGAATTGCAGAAAACCGATTTCAGGAGGTAGACAGGAATTGCATGTAAAGCATAAGAAAAGAGGCAGAACGTCCACAATGATGCACTTGGCCAAAAAGTGCGTATGCGTTTTTTCCTGAATATATTCACGAAAAAACGCATACGCCCTTTTTGGCCAACCAAGCAAGCTTGCAAAGGAAATCTGCACTACAATGAAGTCTCACTGCCCCCCGGTCCAAAGGGACATCTGAAAAAAGTGTAAAATCCAGAAAGGCAGGACAGGCCATGGAGAACTGGGAGCCTTGTTATGCTGATGGGCGGGATGTAAATTGCCAACAGCCACTCTGGAGAAGTGTATGGTGTTTCCTGAAACATCCAAAAAACAAAGCAACAGAGCCTATGGCACTTCCACTTAAGGTCCTATATCTTAGGGAAATTAAAATCAAAAAGACACAGCAACCACAAAGTTTGGGCCGGCCATGTTTACAAGAACCTCATTTATGATACAAGTTCAATATCACAGGAAGCGAAAAATGGATAAAGAAGTTGTGGTACTTACGTACAATGCAATATCACTCAGCAATGAAATCTATGTCATCAGGCCCGTAGCAGCATAATGAGTGGATTCAGATACAATGATTCTAAGTGAAATAAGTCACACAGAAAGAGAAACATCATAAGATATCACTACTACACGGAATGTAAACTTGGCTACACAGGAACTGAATTACAAAACAGAACAGGGTCTCAAATGTAGAAAACCAACTTATGCTTGCTTAAGGGAAAAGGTGAGTTGGGTTGTTGCATAAAACCAGAGATTGAAATTAGCACAGATACCGTTCCATAAGCCAAATATGTAATAGACAAGAGCTACTCCTTGCTCAACCAATTGGACTCAACACCCCATATTAAACGCCTAACGATATACCTGTCTAGTAAGAATCTTAAAACCTATGGATTTATATGTCTCCGAAAGAGAATCAAGCGTGTGTACAGCGGCATAAACAGAGCAGTGATAGGATTGGTGAGGTTCGGTGAGCAAATGCAGACCCTTTGAAGTCATATTGCGTGGTACCCATTCCATGGGTCTCAACTCTCCAGGTTTAAGGGATTCTTCCTTCAGCTAAAACATGCATGTGGAACCCAGAGTATGATCCACCGTGTGATCGGGAAACGTATTCAAATGTGTCTCAATTTTCATACCCTGGTACTGGGGTTCAACATTCCATACGCTTTACTAACACTCTCCCCACTTGGAGAGTCAGTGCCTTTAACCTCCTGTTTCGCCCAGTTTGCAGTTTCTCTGGAAGATGAACAGGAAGATGGAGAACCAAGGAGAGACTATCTGTAGGTGTCTGTACGGGCAAATTTAACTCTCATTTCCCACCAGGAAGAGGAATTAACCAAAGGCTCAGTGTGCTATGCCGGAACCAAACTAGGGCCTGAAGCAATCCTGCGGTGTTGCGGCCAGCTTACAAGAAAGCAAGTTGAAGAAAGGAGTTCAGGGACACTGTAATTCACAAACCTGCAGAGGTATAAATGACAGCTATCGTCCAAAATATATTGAAGTAAGGCTGCCGAGAGGACTTGAAAGCGGGGCAGAATTGCAGGAAACCGATTTCAGGAGGTAGACTGGAATTGCATGTAAAGCATAGGAAAAGAGGCAGAACGTCCACAATGATGCACTTGGCCAAAAAGGGCGTATGCGTTTTTTCCTGAATATATTCAGGAAAAAACGCATACGCCCTTTTTGGCCAACCAAGCAAGCTTGCAAAGGAAATCTGCACTACAATGAAGTCTCACTGCCCCCCGGTCCAAAGGGCCATCTGCAAAAAGTGTAAAATCCAGAAAGGCAGGACAGGTCATGGAGAACTGGGAGCCTTTTTATGCTGATGGGCGGGATGTAAATTGCTAGCAGCCACTCTGGAGAAGTGTATGGTGTTTCCTGAAACATCCAAAAAACAAAGCAACAGAGCCTAGGGCACTTCCACTTATGGTCCTATAGCTTAGGGAAATTAAAATCAAAAAGACAGAGCCACCCCAAAGTTTGGGACGGCTCTGTTTACAAGAACCTCGTTTACAGTACAAGTTCAATATCACAGAAAGCGAAAAATGGATAAAGAAGTTGTGGTACTTACGTACAATGCAATATCACTCAGCAATGAAATCTATGTCATCAGGCCTGTAGCAGAATAATGAGTGGATTCAGGTACGATGATTCTAAGTGAAATAAGTCACACAGAAAAAGAAACATCATAAGGTATCACTAATACATGGAATGTAAACTTGGCTACACAGGAACTGAATTACAAAGCAAAATAGGGTCTCAAATGTAGAAAACCAACTTATGCTTGCTTAATGGGAAAGGTGAGTTGAGGTGCTGCATGAAACCAGAGATTGAAATTGGCACAGATACCGTTCCATAAGCCAAATATGTAATAGACAAGAGCTACTCCTTGCTCAACGAAGTGGACTCAACACCCCATATTAATCGTCTAAGAATATACCTGACTAGTAAGAAACTTAAAACCTATGGATTTATATGTCTCCGAAAGAGAATCAAGCGTGTGTACAGCGGCATAAGCGCAGCAGTGATAGGATTGGTGAGGTTCGGTGAGCAAATGCAGACCCTTTGAAGTCATATTGCATGGTACCATTCCATGGGTCTCAACTCTCCAGGTTTAAGGGATTCTTACTTCAGCTAAAACATGCATGTGTAACCCAGAGTATGATCCACCGTGTGATCGGGAAACGTGTTCAAATGTGTCTCAGTTTTTGTCCCCTGGTACTCGGGTGCAACATTCCAGACGCTTTACTAACACTCTCCCCACTTGGAGAGTCAGTGCCTTTAACCTCCTGTTTGGCCCAGTTTGCAATTTCTGCGGAAAATGAACAGGAAAAGGGAGAACCAATGAGAGACTAGCTGGAGGCGTCTGGACGGGCAAATTTAACTCTCATATCCCACCAGGAAGAGGAATTAACCAAAGGCTCAGTGTGCCATGCCGGAACCACACTATTGCCAGAAGCAATCCTGTGGTGTTGCGGCCAGCTCACAAGAAAGCGAGTTGAAGAAAGGAGCTCAGGGGCACTGTAACTCACAAACCTGCAGAGTTATAAATGACAGCTATCGTCCAAAATATATTGAAGTAAGGCTGCCAAGAGGACTTGAAAGTGGGGCAGAATTGCAGGAAACCGATTTCAGGAGGTAGACAGGAATTGCATGTAAAGCATAGGAAAAGAGGCAGAACGTCCACAATGATGCACTTGGCCAAAAAGTGCGTATGCGTTTTTTCCTGAATATATTCACGAAAAAACGCATACGCCCTTTTTGGCCAACCAAGCAAGCTTGCAAAGGAAATCTGCACTACAATGAAGTCTCACTGCCCCCCGGTCCAAAGGGACATCTGAAAAAAGTGTAAAATCCAGAAAGGCAGGACAGGCCATGGAGAACTGGGAGCCTTGTTATGCTGATGGGCGGGATGTAAATTGCCAACAGCCACTCTGGAGAAGTGTATGGTGTTTCCTGAAACATCCAGAAAACAAAGCAACAGAGCCTATGGCACTTCCACTTAAGGTCCTATATCTTAGGGAAATTAAAATCAAAAAGACACAGCAACCACAAAGTTTGGGCCGGCCATGTTTACAAGAACCTCATTTATGGTACAAGTTCAATATCACAGGAAGCGAAAAATGGATAAAGAAGTTGTGGTACTTACGTACAATGCAATATCACTCAGCAATGAAATCTATGTCATCAGGCCCGTAGCAGCATAATGAGTGGATTCAGATACAATGATTCTAAGTGAAATAAGTCACACAGAAAGAGAAACATCATAAGATATCACTACTACACGGAATGTAAACTTGGCTACACAGGAACTGAATTACAAAACAGAACAGGGTCTCAAATGTAGAAAACCAACTTATGCTTGCTTAAGGGAAAAGGTGAGTTGGGTTGTTGCATAAAACCAGAGATTGAAATTAGCACAGATACCGTTCCATAAGCCAAATATGTAATAGACAAGAGCTACTCCTTGCTCAACCAATTGGACTCAACACCCCATATTAAACGCCTAACGATATACCTGTCTAGTAAGAATCTTAAAACCTATGGATTTATATGTCTCCGAAAGAGAATCAAGCGTGTGTACAGCGGCATAAACAGAGCAGTGATAGGATTGGTGAGGTTCGGTGAGCAAATGCAGACCCTTTGAAGTCATATTGCGTGGTACCCATTCCATGGGTCTCAACTCTCCAGGTTTAAGGGATTCTTCCTTCAGCTAAAACATGCATGTGGAACCCAGAGTATGATCCACCGTGTGATCGGGAAACGTATTCAAATGTGTCTCAATTTTCATACCCTGGTACTGGGGTTCAACATTCCATACGCTTTACTAACACTCTCCCCACTTGGAGAGTCAGTGCCTTTAACCTCCTGTTTCGCCCAGTTTGCAGTTTCTCTGGAAGATGAACAGGAAGATGGAGAACCAAGGAGAGACTATCTGTAGGTGTCTGTACGGGCAAATTTAACTCTCATTTCCCACCAGGAAGAGGAATTAACCAAAGGCTCAGTGTGCTATGCCGGAACCAAACTAGGGCCTGAAGCAATCCTGCGGTGTTGCGGCCAGCTTACAAGAAAGCAAGTTGAAGAAAGGAGTTCAGGGACACTGTAATTCACAAACCTGCAGAGGTATAAATGACAGCTATCGTCCAAAATATATTGAAGTAAGGCTGCCGAGAGGACTTGAAAGCGGGGCAGAATTGCAGGAAACCGATTTCAGGAGGTAGACTGGAATTGCATGTAAAGCATAGGAAAAGAGGCAGAACGTCCACAATGATGCACTTGGCCAAAAAGGGCGTATGCGTTTTTTCCTGAATATATTCAGGAAAAAACGCATACGCCCTTTTTGGCCAACCAAGCAAGCTTGCAAAGGAAATCTGCACTACAATGAAGTCTCACTGCCCCCCGGTCCAAAGGGCCATCTGCAAAAAGTGTAAAATCCAGAAAGGCAGGACAGGTCATGGAGAACTGGGAGCCTTTTTATGCTGATGGGCGGGATGTAAATTGCTAGCAGCCACTCTGGAGAAGTGTATGGTGTTTCCTGAAACATCCAAAAAACAAAGCAACAGAGCCTAGGGCACTTCCACTTATGGTCCTATAGCTTAGGGAAATTAAAATCAAAAAGACAGAGCCACCCCAAAGTTTGGGACGGCTCTGTTTACAAGAACCTCGTTTACAGTACAAGTTCAATATCACAGAAAGCGAAAAATGGATAAAGAAGTTGTGGTACTTACGTACAATGCAATATCACTCAGCAATGAAATCTATGTCATCAGGCCTGTAGCAGAATAATGAGTGGATTCAGGTACGATGATTCTAAGTGAAATAAGTCACACAGAAAAAGAAACATCATAAGGTATCACTAATACATGGAATGTAAACTTGGCTACACAGGAACTGAATTACAAAGCAAAATAGGGTCTCAAATGTAGAAAACCAACTTATGCTTGCTTAATGGGAAAGGTGAGTTGAGGTGCTGCATGAAACCAGAGATTGAAATTGGCACAGATACCGTTCCATAAGCCAAATATGTAATAGACAAGAGCTACTCCTTGCTCAACGAAGTGGACTCAACACCCCATATTAATCGTCTAAGAATATACCTGACTAGTAAGAAACTTAAAACCTATGGATTTATATGTCTCCGAAAGAGAATCAAGCGTGTGTACAGCGGCATAAGCGCAGCAGTGATAGGATTGGTGAGGTTCGGTGAGCAAATGCAGACCCTTTGAAGTCATATTGCATGGTACCATTCCATGGGTCTCAACTCTCCAGGTTTAAGGGATTCTTACTTCAGCTAAAACATGCATGTGTAACCCAGAGTATGATCCACCGTGTGATCGGGAAACGTGTTCAAATGTGTCTCAGTTTTTGTCCCCTGGTACTCGGGTGCAACATTCCAGACGCTTTACTAACACTCTCCCCACTTGGAGAGTCAGTGCCTTTAACCTCCTGTTTGGCCCAGTTTGCAATTTCTGCGGAAAATGAACAGGAAAAGGGAGAACCAATGAGAGACTAGCTGGAGGCGTCTGGACGGGCAAATTTAACTCTCATATCCCACCAGGAAGAGGAATTAACCAAAGGCTCAGTGTGCCATGCCGGAACCACACTATTGCCAGAAGCAATCCTGTGGTGTTGCGGCCAGCTCACAAGAAAGCGAGTTGAAGAAAGGAGCTCAGGGGCACTGTAACTCACAAACCTGCAGAGTTATAAATGACAGCTATCGTCCAAAATATATTGAAGTAAGGCTGCCAAGAGGACTTGAAAGTGGGGCAGAATTGCAGAAAACCGATTTCAGGAGGTAGACAGGAATTGCATGTAAAGCATAAGAAAAGAGGCAGAACGTCCACAATGATGCACTTGGCCAAAAAGTGCGTATGCGTTTTTTCCTGAATATATTCACGAAAAAACGCATACGCCCTTTTTGGCCAACCAAGCAAGCTTGCAAAGGAAATCTGCACTACAATGAAGTCTCACTGCCCCCCGGTCCAAAGGGACATCTGAAAAAAGTGTAAAATCCAGAAAGGCAGGACAGGCCATGGAGAACTGGGAGCCTTGTTATGCTGATGGGCGGGATGTAAATTGCCAACAGCCACTCTGGAGAAGTGTATGGTGTTTCCTGAAACATCCAAAAAACAAAGCAACAGAGCCTATGGCACTTCCACTTAAGGTCCTATATCTTAGGGAAATTAAAATCAAAAAGACACAGCAACCACAAAGTTTGGGCCGGCCATGTTTACAAGAACCTCATTTATGATACAAGTTCAATATCACAGGAAGCGAAAAATGGATAAAGAAGTTGTGGTACTTACGTACAATGCAATATCACTCAGCAATGAAATCTATGTCATCAGGCCCGTAGCAGCATAATGAGTGGATTCAGATACAATGATTCTAAGTGAAATAAGTCACACAGAAAGAGAAACATCATAAGATATCACTACTACACGGAATGTAAACTTGGCTACACAGGAACTGAATTACAAAACAGAACAGGGTCTCAAATGTAGAAAACCAACTTATGCTTGCTTAAGGGAAAAGGTGAGTTGGGTTGTTGCATAAAACCAGAGATTGAAATTAGCACAGATACCGTTCCATAAGCCAAATATGTAATAGACAAGAGCTACTCCTTGCTCAACCAATTGGACTCAACACCCCATATTAAACGCCTAACGATATACCTGTCTAGTAAGAATCTTAAAACCTATGGATTTATATGTCTCCGAAAGAGAATCAAGCGTGTGTACAGCGGCATAAACAGAGCAGTGATAGGATTGGTGAGGTTCGGTGAGCAAATGCAGACCCTTTGAAGTCATATTGCGTGGTACCCATTCCATGGGTCTCAACTCTCCAGGTTTAAGGGATTCTTCCTTCAGCTAAAACATGCATGTGGAACCCAGAGTATGATCCACCGTGTGATCGGGAAACGTATTCAAATGTGTCTCAATTTTCATACCCTGGTACTGGGGTTCAACATTCCAGACGCTTTACTAACACTCTCCCCACTTGGAGAGTCAGTGCCTTTAACCTCCTGTTTCGCCCAGTTTGCAGTTTCTCTGGAAGATGAACAGGAAGATGGAGAACCAAGGAGAGACTATCTGTAGGTGTCTGTACGGGCAAATTTAACTCTCATTTCCCACCAGGAAGAGGAATTAACCAAAGGCTCAGTGTGCTATGCCGGAACCAAACTAGGGCCTGAAGCAATCCTGCGGTGTTGCGGCCAGCTTACAAGAAAGCAAGTTGAAGAAAGGAGTTCAGGGACACTGTAATTCACAAACCTGCAGAGGTATAAATGACAGCTATCGTCCAAAATATATTGAAGTAAGGCTGCCGAGAGGACTTGAAAGCGGGGCAGAATTGCAGGAAACCGATTTCAGGAGGTAGACTGGAATTGCATGTAAAGCATAGGAAAAGAGGCAGAACGTCCACAATGATGCACTTGGCCAAAAAGGGCGTATGCGTTTTTTCCTGAATATATTCAGGAAAAAACGCATACGCCCTTTTTGGCCAACCAAGCAAGCTTGCAAAGGAAATCTGCACTACAATGAAGTCTCACTGCCCCCCGGTCCAAAGGGCCATCTGCAAAAAGTGTAAAATCCAGAAAGGCAGGACAGGTCATGGAGAACTGGGAGCCTTTTTATGCTGATGGGCGGGATGTAAATTGCTAGCAGCCACTCTGGAGAAGTGTATGGTGTTTCCTGAAACATCCAAAAAACAAAGCAACAGAGCCTAGGGCACTTCCACTTATGGTCCTATAGCTTAGGGAAATTAAAATCAAAAAGACAGAGCCACCCCAAAGTTTGGGACGGCTCTGTTTACAAGAACCTCGTTTACAGTACAAGTTCAATATCACAGAAAGCGAAAAATGGATAAAGAAGTTGTGGTACTTACGTACAATGCAATATCACTCAGCAATGAAATCTATGTCATCAGGCCTGTAGCAGAATAATGAGTGGATTCAGGTACGATGATTCTAAGTGAAATAAGTCACACAGAAAAAGAAACATCATAAGGTATCACTAATACATGGAATGTAAACTTGGCTACACAGGAACTGAATTACAAAGCAAAATAGGGTCTCAAATGTAGAAAACCAACTTATGCTTGCTTAATGGGAAAGGTGAGTTGAGGTGCTGCATGAAACCAGAGATTGAAATTGGCACAGATACCGTTCCATAAGCCAAATATGTAATAGACAAGAGCTACTCCTTGCTCAACGAAGTGGACTCAACACCCCATATTAATCGTCTAAGAATATACCTGACTAGTAAGAAACTTAAAACCTATGGATTTATATGTCTCCGAAAGAGAATCAAGCGTGTGTACAGCGGCATAAGCACAGCAGTGATAGGATTGGTGAGGTTCGGTGAGCAAATGCAGACCCTTTGAAGTCATATTGCATGGTACCATTCCATGGGTCTCAACTCTCCAGGTTTAAGGGATTCTTACTTCAGCTAAAACATGCATGTGTAACCCAGAGTATGATCCACCGTGTGATCGGGAAACGTGTTCAAATGTGTCTCAGTTTTTGTCCCCTGGTACTCGGGTGCAACATTCCAGACGCTTTACTAACACTCTCCCCACTTGGAGAGTCAGTGCCTTTAACCTCCTGTTTGGCCCAGTTTGCAATTTCTGCGGAAAATGAACAGGAAAAGGGAGAACCAATGAGAGACTAGCTGGAGGCGTCTGGACGGGCAAATTTAACTCTCATATCCCACCAGGAAGAGGAATTAACCAAAGGCTCAGTGTGCCATGCCGGAACCACACTATTGCCAGAAGCAATCCTGTGGTGTTGCGGCCAGCTCACAAGAAAGCGAGTTGAAGAAAGGAGCTCAGGGGCACTGTAACTCACAAACCTGCAGAGTTATAAATGACAGCTATCGTCCAAAATATATTGAAGTAAGGCTGCCAAGAGGACTTGAAAGTGGGGCAGAATTGCAGAAAACCGATTTCAGGAGGTAGACAGGAATTGCATGTAAAGCATAAGAAAAGAGGCAGAACGTCCACAATGATGCACTTGGCCAAAAAGTGCGTATGCGTTTTTTCCTGAATATATTCACGAAAAAACGCATACGCCCTTTTTGGCCAACCAAGCAAGCTTGCAAAGGAAATCTGCACTACAATGAAGTCTCACTGCCCCCCGGTCCAAAGGGACATCTGAAAAAAGTGTAAAATCCAGAAAGGCAGGACAGGCCATGGAGAACTGGGAGCCTTGTTATGCTGATGGGCGGGATGTAAATTGCCAACAGCCACTCTGGAGAAGTGTATGGTGTTTCCTGAAACATCCAAAAAACAAAGCAACAGAGCCTATGGCACTTCCACTTAAGGTCCTATATCTTAGGGAAATTAAAATCAAAAAGACACAGCAACCACAAAGTTTGGGCCGGCCATGTTTACAAGAACCTCATTTATGATACAAGTTCAATATCACAGGAAGCGAAAAATGGATAAAGAAGTTGTGGTACTTACGTACAATGCAATATCACTCAGCAATGAAATCTATGTCATCAGGCCCGTAGCAGCATAATGAGTGGATTCAGATACAATGATTCTAAGTGAAATAAGTCACACAGAAAGAGAAACATCATAAGATATCACTACTACACGGAATGTAAACTTGGCTACACAGGAACTGAATTACAAAACAGAACAGGGTCTCAAATGTAGAAAACCAACTTATGCTTGCTTAAGGGAAAAGGTGAGTTGGGTTGTTGCATAAAACCAGAGATTGAAATTAGCACAGATACCGTTCCATAAGCCAAATATGTAATAGACAAGAGCTACTCCTTGCTCAACCAATTGGACTCAACACCCCATATTAAACGCCTAACGATATACCTGTCTAGTAAGAATCTTAAAACCTATGGATTTATATGTCTCCGAAAGAGAATCAAGCGTGTGTACAGCGGCATAAACAGAGCAGTGATAGGATTGGTGAGGTTCGGTGAGCAAATGCAGACCCTTTGAAGTCATATTGCGTGGTACCCATTCCATGGGTCTCAACTCTCCAGGTTTAAGGGATTCTTCCTTCAGCTAAAACATGCATGTGGAACCCAGAGTATGATCCACCGTGTGATCGGGAAACGTATTCAAATGTGTCTCAATTTTCATACCCTGGTACTGGGGTTCAACATTCCAGACGCTTTACTAACACTCTCCCCACTTGGAGAGTCAGTGCCTTTAACCTCCTGTTTCGCCCAGTTTGCAGTTTCTCTGGAAGATGAACAGGAAGATGGAGAACCAAGGAGAGACTATCTGTAGGTGTCTGTACGGGCAAATTTAACTCTCATTTCCCACCAGGAAGAGGAATTAACCAAAGGCTCAGTGTGCTATGCCGGAACCAAACTAGGGCCTGAAGCAATCCTGCGGTGTTGCGGCCAGCTTACAAGAAAGCAAGTTGAAGAAAGAAGTTCAGGGACACTGTAATTCACAAACCTGCAGAGGTATAAATGACAGCTATCGTCCAAAATATATTGAAGTAAGGCTGCCGAGAGGACTTGAAAGCGGGGCAGAATTGCAGGAAACCGATTTCAGGAGGTAGACTGGAATTGCATGTAAAGCATAGGAAAAGAGGCAGAACGTCCACAATGATGCACTTGGCCAAAAAGGGCGTATGCGTTTTTTCCTGAATATATTCAGGAAAAAACGCATACGCCCTTTTTGGCCAACCAAGCAAGCTTGCAAAGGAAATCTGCACTACAATGAAGTCTCACTGCCCCCCGGTCCAAAGGGCCATCTGCAAAAAGTGTAAAATCCAGAAAGGCAGGACAGGTCATGGAGAACTGGGAGCCTTTTTATGCTGATGGGCGGGATGTAAATTGCTAGCAGCCACTCTGGAGAAGTGTATGGTGTTTCCTGAAACATCCAAAAAACAAAGCAACAGAGCCTAGGGCACTTCCACTTATGGTCCTATAGCTTAGGGAAATTAAAATCAAAAAGACAGAGCCACCCCAAAGTTTGGGACGGCTCTGTTTACAAGAACCTCGTTTACAGTACAAGTTCAATATCACAGAAAGCGAAAAATGGATAAAGAAGTTGTGGTACTTACGTACAATGCAATATCACTCAGCAATGAAATCTATGTCATCAGGCCTGTAGCAGAATAATGAGTGGATTCAGGTACGATGATTCTAAGTGAAATAAGTCACACAGAAAAAGAAACATCATAAGGTATCACTAATACATGGAATGTAAACTTGGCTACACAGGAACTGAATTACAAAGCAAAATAGGGTCTCAAATGTAGAAAACCAACTTATGCTTGCTTAATGGGAAAGGTGAGTTGAGGTGCTGCATGAAACCAGAGATTGAAATTGGCACAGATACCGTTCCATAAGCCAAATATGTAATAGACAAGAGCTACTCCTTGCTCAACGAAGTGGACTCAACACCCCATATTAATCGTCTAAGAATATACCTGACTAGTAAGAAACTTAAAACCTATGGATTTATATGTCTCCGAAAGAGAATCAAGCGTGTGTACAGCGGCATAAGCGCAGCAGTGATAGGATTGGTGAGGTTCGGTGAGCAAATGCAGACCCTTTGAAGTCATATTGCATGGTACCATTCCATGGGTCTCAACTCTCCAGGTTTAAGGGATTCTTACTTCAGCTAAAACATGCATGTGTAACCCAGAGTATGATCCACCGTGTGATCGGGAAACGTGTTCAAATGTGTCTCAGTTTTTGTCCCCTGGTACTCGGGTGCAACATTCCAGACGCTTTACTAACACTCTCCCCACTTGGAGAGTCAGTGCCTTTAACCTCCTGTTTGGCCCAGTTTGCAATTTCTGCGGAAAATGAACAGGAAAAGGGAGAACCAATGAGAGACTAGCTGGAGGCGTCTGGACGGGCAAATTTAACTCTCATATCCCACCAGGAAGAGGAATTAACCAAAGGCTCAGTGTGCCATGCCGGAACCACACTATTGCCAGAAGCAATCCTGTGGTGTTGCGGCCAGCTCACAAGAAAGCGAGTTGAAGAAAGGAGCTCAGGGGCACTGTAACTCACAAACCTGCAGAGTTATAAATGACAGCTATCGTCCAAAATATATTGAAGTAAGGCTGCCAAGAGGACTTGAAAGTGGGGCAGAATTGCAGAAAACCGATTTCAGGAGGTAGACAGGAATTGCATGTAAAGCATAAGAAAAGAGGCAGAACGTCCACAATGATGCACTTGGCCAAAAAGTGCGTATGCGTTTTTTCCTGAATATATTCACGAAAAAACGCATACGCCCTTTTTGGCCAACCAAGCAAGCTTGCAAAGGAAATCTGCACTACAATGAAGTCTCACTGCCCCCCGGTCCAAAGGGACATCTGAAAAAAGTGTAAAATCCAGAAAGGCAGGACAGGCCATGGAGAACTGGGAGCCTTGTTATGCTGATGGGCGGGATGTAAATTGCCAACAGCCACTCTGGAGAAGTGTATGGTGTTTCCTGAAACATCCAAAAAACAAAGCAACAGAGCCTATGGCACTTCCACTTAAGGTCCTATATCTTAGGGAAATTAAAATCAAAAAGACACAGCAACCACAAAGTTTGGGCCGGCCATGTTTACAAGAACCTCATTTATGATACAAGTTCAATATCACAGGAAGCGAAAAATGGATAAAGAAGTTGTGGTACTTACGTACAATGCAATATCACTCAGCAATGAAATCTATGTCATCAGGCCCGTAGCAGCATAATGAGTGGATTCAGATACAATGATTCTAAGTGAAATAAGTCACACAGAAAGAGAAACATCATAAGATATCACTACTACACGGAATGTAAACTTGGCTACACAGGAACTGAATTACAAAACAGAACAGGGTCTCAAATGTAGAAAACCAACTTATGCTTGCTTAAGGGAAAAGGTGAGTTGGGTTGTTGCATAAAACCAGAGATTGAAATTAGCACAGATACCGTTCCATAAGCCAAATATGTAATAGACAAGAGCTACTCCTTGCTCAACCAATTGGACTCAACACCCCATATTAAACGCCTAACGATATACCTGTCTAGTAAGAATCTTAAAACCTATGGATTTATATGTCTCCGAAAGAGAATCAAGCGTGTGTACAGCGGCATAAACAGAGGAGTGATAGGATTGGTGAGGTTCGGTGAGCAAATGCAGACCCTTTGAAGTCATATTGCGTGGTACCCATTCCATGGGTCTCAACTCTCCAGGTTTAAGGGATTCTTCCTTCAGCTAAAACATGCATGTGGAACCCAGAGTATGATCCACCGTGTGATCGGGAAACATATTCAAATGTGTCTCAATTTTCATACCCTGGTACTGGGGTTCAACATTCCAGACGCTTTACTAACACTCTCCCCACTTGGAGAGTCAGTGCCTTTAACCTCCTGTTTCGCCCAGTTTGCAGTTTCTCTGGAAGATGAACAGGAAGATGGAGAACCAAGGAGAGACTATCTGTAGGTGTCTGTACGGGCAAATTTAACTCTCATTTCCCACCAGGAAGAGGAATTAACCAAAGGCTCAGTGTGCTATGCCGGAACCAAACTAGGGCCTGAAGCAATCCTGCGGTGTTGCGGCCAGCTTACAAGAAAGCAAGTTGAAGAAAGGAGTTCAGGGACACTGTAATTCACAAACCTGCAGAGGTATAAATGACAGCTATCGTCCAAAATATATTGAAGTAAGGCTGCCAAGAGGACTTGAAAGCGGGGCAGAATTGCAGGAAACCGATTTCAGGAGGTAGACTGGAATTGCATGTAAAGCATAGGAAAAGAGGCAGAACGTCCACAATGATGCACTTGGCCAAAAAGGGCGTATGCGTTTTTTCCTGAATATATTCAGGAAAAAACGCATACGCCCTTTTTGGCCAACCAAGCAAGCTTGCAAAGGAAATCTGCACTACAATGAAGTCTCACTGCCCCCCGGTCCAAAGGGCCATCTGCAAAAAGTGTAAAATCCAGAAAGGCAGGACAGGTCATGGAGAACTGGGAGCCTTTTTATGCTGATGGGCGGGATGTAAATTGCCAACAGCCACTCTGGAGAAGTGTATGGTGTTTCCTGAAACATCCAATAAACAAAGCAACAGAGCCTAGGGCACTTCCACTTATGGTCCTATAGCTTAGGGAAATTAAAATCAAAAAGACAGAGCCACCCCAAAGTTTGGGACGGCTCTGTTTACAAGAACCTCGTTTACAGTACAAGTTCAATATCACAGAAAGCGAAAAATGGATAAAGAAGTTGTGGTACTTACGTACAATGCAATATCACTCAGCAATGAAATCTATGTCATCAGGCCTGTAGCAGAATAATGAGTGGATTCAGGTACGATGATTCTAAGTGAAATAAGTCACACAGAAAAAGAAACATCATAAGGTATCACTAATACATGGAATGTAAACTTGGCTACACAGGAACTGAATTACAAAGCAAAACAGGGTCTCAAATGTAGAAAACCAACTTATGCTTCCTTAATGGGAAAGGTGAGTTGAGGTGCTGCATGAAACCAGAGATTGAAATTGGCACAGATACCGTTCCATAAGCCAAATATGTAATAGACAAGAGCTACTCCTTGCTCAACGAAGTGGACTCAACACCCCATATTAATCGTCTAAGAATATACCTGACTAGTAAGAAACTTAAAACCTATGGATTTATATGTCTCCGAAAGAGAATCAAGCGTGTGTACAGCGGCATAAGCGCAGCAGTGATAGGATTGGTGAGGTTCGGTGAGCAAATGCAGACCCTTTGAAGTCATATTACATGGTACCATTCCATGGGTCTCAACTCTCCAGGTTTAAGGGATTCTTACTTCAGCTAAAACATGCATGTGTAACCCAGAGTATGATCCACCGTGTGATCGGGAAACGTGTTCAAATGTGTCTCAGTTTTTGTCCCCTGGTACTCGGGTGCAACATTCCAGACGCTTTACTAACACTCTCCCCACTTGGAGAGTCAGTGCCTTTAACCTCCTGTTTGGCCCAGTTTGCAATTTCTGCGGAAAATGAACAGGAAAAGGGAGAACCAATGAGAGACTAGCTGGAGGCGTCTGGACGGGCAAATTTAACTCTCATATCCCACCAGGAAGAGGAATTAACCAAAGGCTCAGTGTGCCATGCCGGAACCACACTATTGCCAGAAGCAATCCTGTGGTGTTGCGGCCAGCTCACAAGAAAGCGAGTTGAAGAAAGGAGCTCAGGGGCACTGTAACTCACAAACCTGCAGAGTTATAAATGACAGCTATCGTCCAAAATATATTGAAGTAAGGCTGCCAAGAGGACTTGAAAGTGGGGCAGAATTGCAGGAAACCGATTTCAGGAGGTAGACAGGAATTGCATGTAAAGCATAGGAAAAGAGGCAGAACGTCCACAATGATGCACTTGGCCAAAAAGTGCGTATGCGTTTTTTCCTGAATATATTCACGAAAAAACGCATACGCCCTTTTTGGCCAAACAAGCAAGCTTGCAAAGGAAATCTGCACTACAATGAAGTCTCACTGCCCCCCGGTCCAAAGGGACATCTGAAAAAAGTGTAAAATCCAGAAAGGCAGGACAGGCCATGGAGAACTGGGAGCCTTGTTATGCTGATGGGCGGGATGTAAATTGCCAACAGCCACTCTGGAGAAGTGTATGGTGTTTCCTGAAACATCCAAAAAACAAAGCAACAGAGCCTAAGGCACTTCCACTTATGGTCCTATAGCTTAGGGAAATTAAAATCAGAAAGACACAGACACCCCAAAGTTTGGGACGGCTCTGTTTACAAGAACCTCGTTTACGGTACAAGTTCAATATCACAGAAAGCGAAAAATGGATAAAGAAGTTGTGGTACTTACGTACAATGCAATATCACTCAGCAATGAAATCTATGTCATCAGGCCCGTAGCAGCATAATGAGTGGATTCAGGTACAATGATTCTAAGTGAAATAAGTCACACAGAAAGAGAAACATCATAAGATATCACTACTACACGGAATGTAAACTTGGCTACACAGGAACTGAATTACAGAACAGAACAGGGTCTCAAATGTAGAAAACCAACTTATGCTTGCTTAAGGGAAAAGGTTCGGTGAGCAAATGCAGACCCTTTGAAGTCATATTGCGTGGTACCCATTCCATGGGTCTCAACTCTCCAGGTTTAAGGGATTCTTCCTTCAGCTAAAACATGCATGTGGAACCCACAGTATGATCCACCGTGTGATCGGGAAACGTATTCAAATGTGTCTCAATTTTCATACCCTGGTACTGGGGTTCAACATTCCAGACGCTTTACTAACACTCTCCCCACTTGGAGAGTCAGTGCCTTTAACCTCCTGTATGGCCCAGTTTGCAGTTTCTCTGGAAGATGAACAGGAAGATGGAGAACCAAGGAGAGACCATCTGTAGGTGTCTGTACGGGCAAATTTAACTCTCATTTCCCACCAGGAAGAGGAATTAACCAAAGGCTCAGTGTGCTATGCCGGAACCAAACTAGGGCCTGAAGCAATCCTGCGGTGTTGCGGCCAGATTACAAGAAAGCGAGTTGAAGAAAGGAGTTCAGGGACACTGTAATTCACAAACCTGCAGAGTTATAAATGACAGCTATCGTCCAAAATATATTAAAGTAAGGCTGCCAAGAGGACTTGAAAGCGGGGCAGAATTGCAGGAAACCGATTTCAGGAGGTAGACTGGAATTGCATGTAAAGCATAGGAAAAGAGGCAGAACGTCCACAATGATGCACTTGCCAAAAAGGGCGTATGCGTTTTTCCCTGAATATATTCAGGAAAAAACGCATACGCCATTTTTGGCCAACCAAGCAAGCTTGCAAAGGAAATCTGCACTACAATGAAGTCTCACTGCCCCCCGGTCCAAAGGGCCATCTGCAAAAAGTGTAAAATCCAGAAAGGCAGGACAGGTCATGGAGAACTGGGAGCCTTTTTATGCTGATGGGCGGGATGTAAATTGCTAGCAGCCACTCTGGAGAAGTGTATGGTGTTTCCTGAAACATCCAAAAAACAAAGCAACAGAGCCTAGGGCACTTCCACTTATGGTCCTATAGCTTAGGGAAATTAAAATCAGAAAGACACAGACACCCCAAAGTTTGGGACGGCTCTGTTTACAAGAACCTCGTTTACGGTACAAGTTCAATATCACAGAAAGCGAAAAATGGATAAAGAAGTTGTGGTACTTACGTACAATGCAATATCACTCAGCAATGAAATCTATGTCATCAGGCCTGTAGCAGAATAATGAGTGGATTCAGGTATGATGATTCTAAGTGAAATAAGTCACACAGAAAAAGAAACATCATAAGGTATCACTAATACATGGAATGTAAACTTGGCTACACAGGAACTGAATTACAAAGCAAAACAGGGTCTCAAATGTAGAAAACCAACTTATGCTTGCTTAATGGGAAAGGTGAGTTGAGGTGCTGCATAAAACCAGAGATTGAAATTAACACAGATACCATTCCATAAGCCAAATATGTAATAGACAAGAGCTACTCCTTGCTCAATGAAGTGGACTCAAAACCCCATATTAAACGCCTAAGAATATACCTGACTAGTAAGAATCTTAAAAGAATCTTAAAAGAATCTTAAAAGAATCTTAAAAGAATCTTAAAATCCTCCAAAAATATATTGAAGTAAGGCTGCCAAGAGGAGTTGAAAGCGGGGCAGAATTGCAGGAAACCGATTTCAGGAGGTAGACTGGAATTGCATGTAAAGCATAGGAAAAGAGGCAGAACGTCCACAATGATGCACTTGGCCAAAAAGGGCGTATGCGTTTTTTCCTGAATATATTCAGGAAAAAACGCATACGCCCTTTTTGGCCAACCAAGCAAGCTTGCAAAGGAAATCTGCACTACCATGAAGTCTCACTGCCCCCCAGTCAAAAGGGCCATCTGAAAAAAGTGTAAAATCCAGAAAGGCAGGACAGGCCAAGGAGAACTGGGAGCCTTGTTATGCTGATGGGCGGGATGTAAATTGCCAGCAGCCACTCTGGAGAAGTGTATGGTGTTTCCTGAAATATTCAAAAAACAAAGCAACAGAGCCTAGGGCACTTCCACTTATGGTCCTATAGCTTAGGGAAATTAAAATCAAAAAGACACAGCAACCACAAAGTTTGGGCCGGACATGTTTACAAGAACCTCGTTTACGGTACAAGTTCAATATCACAGAAAGCGAAAAATGGATAAAGAAGTTGTGGTACTTACGTACAATGCAATATCACTCAGCAATGAAATCTATGTCATCAGGCCCGTAGCAGCATAATGAGTGGATTCAGGTACGATGATTGTAAGTGAAATAAGTCACACAGAAAAAGAAACATCATAAGATATCACTAATACATGGATTATAAACTTGGCTACACAACAACTGAATTTCAAAACAGAACAGGGTGTCAAATGTAGAAAACCAACTTATGCTTGCTTAAGGGGAAAGGTGAGTTGGGGTACTGCATAAAACCAGAGATTGAAATTAGCACAGATACCGTTCCATAAGCCAAATATGTAATAGACAAGAGCTACTCCTTGCTCAACGAAGTGGACTCAACACCCCATATTAAACGCCTAAGAATATACCTGACTAGAAATAATCTTAAAACCTACGGATTTATATGTCTCCGAAAGAGAATCAAGCGTGTGTACAGCGGCATAAACGCAGCAGTGATAGGATTGGTGAGGTTCGGTGAGCAAATGCAGACCCTTTGAAGTCATATTGCGTGGTACCCATTCCATGGGTCTCAACTCTCCAGGTTTAAGGGATTCTTCCTTCAGCTAAAACATGCATGTGGAACCCAGAGTATGATCCACCGTGTGATCGGGAAACGTGTTCAAATGTGTGTCAGTTTTCGTCCCCTGGTACTCGGATGCAACATTCCAGACGCTTTACTAACACTCTCCCCACTTGGAGAGTCAGTGCCTTTAACCTCCTGTTTGGCCCAGTTTGCAATTTCTGTGGAATATGAACAGGAATAGGGAGAACCAATGAGAGACTAGGTGGAGGTGTCTGGACGGGCAAATTTAACTCTCATTTCCCACCAAGAAGAAGAATTAACCAAAGGCTCAGCATGCCATGCCGGAAGCACACTAGGGCCTGAAGAAATCCTGCGGTGTTGCGGCCAGCTCAAAAGAAAGCGAGTTGAAGAAAGGAGCTCAGGGGCACTGTAATTCACAAACCTGCAGAGATAAATGACAGCTATCTTCCAAAAATATATTGAAGTAAGGCTGCCAAGAAGAGTTGAAAGCGGGGCAGAATTGCAGGAAACCGATTTCAGGAGGTAGACTGGAATTGCATGTAAAGCATAGGAAAAGAGGCAGAACGTCCACAATGATGCACTTGGCCAAAAAGGGCGTATGCGTTTTTTCCTGAATATATTCAGGAAAAAACGCATACACACTTTTTGGCCAACCAAGCAAGCTTGCAAAGGAAATCTGCACTACAATGAAGTCTCACTGCCCCCCGGTCAAAAGGGCCATCTGAAAAAAGCGTAAAATCCAGAAAGGCAGGACAGGCCAAGGAGAACTGGGAGCCTTGTTATGCTGATGGGCGGGATGTAAATTGCCAGCAGCCACTCTGGAGAAGTGTATGGTGTTTCCTGAAACATCTAAAAAACAAAGCAACAGAGCCTAGGGCAATTCCACTTATGGTCCTATAGCTTAGGGAAATTAAAATCAAAAAGACAAAGCCACCCCAAAGTTTGGGAGGGCTCTGTTTACAAGAACCTCGTTTACAGTACAAGTTCAATATCACAGAAAGCGAAAAATGGATAAAGAAGTTGTGGTACTTACGTACAATGCAATATCACTCAGAAATGAAATCTATGTCATCAGGCCCGTAGAAGCATAATGAGTGGATTCAGGTACGATGATTCTAAGTGAAATAAGTCACACAGAAAAAGAAACATCATAAGATATCACTAATACACGGAATGTAAACTTGGCTACACAGGAACTGAATTACAAAACAGAACAGGGTCTCAAATGTAGAAAAACAACTTATGCTTGCTTAACGGGAAAGGTGAGTTGGGGTACTGCATAAAACCAGAGATTGAAATTAGCACAGATACCGTTCCATAAGCCAAATATGTAATAGACAAGAGCTACTCCTTGCTCAACGAAGTGGACTCAACACCCCATAATAAACGCCTAAGAATATACCTGACTAGTAAGAATCTTAAAACCTTTGGATTTATATGTCTCCAAAAGAGAATCAAGTGTGTGTACAGCGGCATAAACGCAGCAGTGATAGGATTGGTGAGGTTCGGTGAGCAAATGCAGACCCTTTTAAGTCATATTGCATGGTACCCTTTCCATGGGTCTCAACTCTCCAGGTTTAAGGGATTCTTCCTTCAGCTAAAACATGCATGTGGAACCCAGAGTATGATCCACCGTGTGATCGGGAAACGTGTTCAAATGTGTCTCAGTTTTCGTGCCCTGGTACTCGGGTGCAACATTCCAGACGCTTTACTAACACTCTCCCCACTTGGAGAGTCAGTGCCTTTAACCTCCTGGTTGGCCCAGTTTGCAATTTCTCCGTAAGATGAACAGGAATAGGGAGAACCAATGAGAGACTAGGTGGAGGTGTCTGGACGGGCAAATTTAACTCTCATTTCCCACCAGGAAGAGGAATTAACCAAAGGCTCAGCGTCCCATGCCAGAAGCACACTAGGGCCTGAAGCAATCCTGCGGTGTTGCAGCGAGCTCACAAGAAAGCAAGTTGAAGAAAGGAACTCAGGGGCACTGTAATTCACAAAACTGCAGAGTTATAAATGACAGCTATCCTCCAAAAATATATTGAAGTAACGCTGCCAAGAGGAGTTGAAAGCGGGGCAGAATTGCAGGAAACCGATTTCAGGAGGTAAACTGGAATTGCATGTAAAGCATAGGAAAAGAGGCAGAACGTCCACAATGATGCACTTGGCCAAAAAGGGCGTATGCGTTTTTTCCTGAATATATTCAGGAAAAAACGCATACGCCCTTTTTGGCCAACCAAGCAAGCTTGCAAATGAAATCTGCACTACAATGAAGTCTCACTGCTCCCCGGTCAAAAGGCTATCTGAAAAAAGTGTAAAATCCAGAAAGGCAGGACTGGCCATGGAGAACTGGGAGCCTTGTTATTCAGATGGGTGGAATGTAAATTGCCAACAGACACTCTGGAGAAGTGAATGGTGTTTCCTGAAACATTCAAAAAACAAAGCAACAGAGCCTAGGGCACTTCCACTTATGGTCCTATAGTTTAGGGAAATTAAAATCAAAAAGACACAGCCACCCCAAAGCTTCGGACAGCTCTGTTTACAAGAACCTCGTTTAATGTACAAGTTCAATATCACAGAAAGCGAAAAATGGATAAAGAAGTTGTGGTACTTACGTACAATGCAATATCACTCAGCAATGAAATCTATGTCATCAGGCCCGTAGCAGCATAATGAGTGGATTCAGGTACGATGATTCTAAGTGAAATAAGTCACACAGAAAAAGAAACATCATAAGGTATCACTAATACACGGAATGTAAACTTGGCTACACAGGAACTGAATTACAAAACAGAACAGGGTCTCAAAGTAGAAAACCAACTTATGCTTGCTTAAGTGGAAAGGTGAGTTGGGGTGCTGCATGAAACCACAGATTGAAATTAGCACAGATACCGCTCCATAAGCCAAATATGTAATAGACAAGAGCTACTCCTTGCTCAATGAAGTGGACTCAACACCCCATATTAAACGCCTAACAATATACCTGACTAGTAAGAATCTTAAAACCTATGGATTTATATGTCTCCGAAAGAGAATCAAGCGTGTGTACAGCGGCATAAACGCAGCAGTGATAGGACTGGTGAGGTTCGGTGAGCAAATGCAGACCCTTTGAAGTCATATTGCATGGTACCCATTCCATGGGTCTCAACTCTCCAGGTTTAAGGGATTCTTCCTTCAGCTAAAACATGCATGTGGAACCCAGAGTATGATCCACCATGTGATCGGGAAACGTGTTCAAATGTGTCTCAGTTTTCGTCCCCTGGTACTCGGATGCAACATTCCAGACGCTTTACTAACACTCTCCCCACTTGGAGAGTCAGTGCCTTTAACCTCCTGTATGGCCCAGTTTGTAATTTCTGCGGAAAATGTACAATAATAGGGAGAACCAATGAGAAACTAGCTGGAGGTGTCTGGAAGGGCAAATTTAACTCTCATTTCCCACCAGGAAGAGGAATTAACCAAAGGCTCAGCGTGCCGTGCCGGAACCACACTAGGGCCTGAAGCAATCCTGCGGTGTTGCGGCCAGCTCACAAGAAAGCAACTTGAAGAAAGGAGCTCAGGGGCACTGTAATTCACAAACCTGCAGAGTTATAAATGACAGCTATCCTCCAAAAATATATTGAAGTAAGGCAGCCAAGAGGAGTTGAAAGCGGGGCAGAATTGCAGGAAACCGATTTCAGGAGGTAGACTGGAATTGCATGTAAAGCATAGGAAAAGAGGCAGAACGTCCACAATGATGCACTTGGCCAAAAAGGACGTATGTGTTTTTTCCTGAATATATTCAGGAAAAAACGCATACGCACTTTTTGGCCAACCAAGCAAGCTTGCAAAGGAAATCTGCACTACAATGAAGTCTCACTGCCCCCCTGGGTCAAAAGGGCCATCTGAAAAAAGTGTAAAATCCAGAAAAGCAGGACAGGCCATGGAGAACTGGGAGCCTTGTTCTTCTGATGGGCGGGATGTAAATTGCCAACAGCCACTCTGGAGAAGTGTATGGTGTTTCCTGAAACATCCAAAAAACAAAGCAACAGAGCCTAGGGCACTTCCACTTATGGTCCTATAGCTTAGGGAAATAAAATAAAAAAGACACAGCCACCCCAAAGCTTGGGACGGCTCTGTTTACAAGAACCTCGTTTACGGTACAAGTTCAATATCACAGAAAGCGAAAAATGGATAAAGAAGTTGTGGTACTTACGTACAATGCAATATCACTCAGCAATGAAATCTATGTCATCATGCCCGTAGCAGCATAATGAGTGGATTCAGGTACGATGATTGTAAGTGAAATAAGTCACAAAGAAAAAGAAACATCATAAGATATCACTAATACACGGATTATAAACTTGGCTACACAACAACTGAATTTCAAAACAGAACAGGGTGTCAAATGTAGAAAACCAACTTATGCTTGCTTAAGGGGAAAGGTGAGTTGGGGTACTGCATAAAACCAGAGATTGAAATTAGCACAGATACCGTTCCATAAGCCAAATATGTAATAGACAAAAGCTACTCCTTGCTCAACGAAGTGGACTCAACACCCCATATTAAACGCCTAAGAATATACCTGACTAGAAATAATCTTAAAACCTACGGATTTATATGTCTCCGAAAGAGAATCAAGCGTGTGTACAGCGGCATAAATGCAGCAGTGATAGTATTGGTGAGGTTCGGTGAGCAAATGCAGACCCTTTGAAGTCATATTGCATGGTACCCATTCCATGGGTCTCAACTCTCCAGGTTTAAGGGATTCTTCCTTCAGCTAAAACATGCATGTGGAACCCAGAGTATGATCCACCGTGTGATCGGGAAACGTGTTCAAATGTGTCTCAGTTTTCGTCCCCTGGTACTCGGATGCAACATTCCAGACGCTTTAAGAACACTCTCCCCACTTGGAGAGTCAGTGCCTTTAACCTCCTGTTTGGCCCAGTTTGCAATTTCTGTGGAATATGAACAGGAATAGGGAGAACCAATGAGAGACTAGGTGGAGGTGTCTGGACGGGCAAATTTAACTCTCATTTCCCACCAAGAAGAAGAATTAACCAAAGGCTCAGCATGCCATGCCGGAAGCACACTAGGGCCTGAAGAAATCCTGCGGTGTTGCGGCCAGCTCACAAGAAAGCGAGTTGAAGAAAGGAGCTCAGGGGCACTGTAATTCACAAACCTGCAGAGATAAATGACAGCTATCTTCCAAAAATATATTGAAGTAAGGCTGCCAAGAAGAGTTGAAAGCGGGGCAGAATTGCAGGAAACCGATTTCAGGAGGTAGACTGAAATTGCATGTAAAGCATAGGAAAAGAGGCAGAAAGTCCACAATGATGCACTTGGCCAAAAAGGGCGTATGCGTTTTTTCCTGAATATATTCAGGAAAAAACGCATACACACTTTTTGGCCAACCAAGCAAGCTTGCAAAGGAAATCTGCACTACAATGAAGTCTCACTGCCCCACGGTCAAAAGGGCCATCTGAAAAAAGTGTAAAATCCAGAAAGGCAGGACAGGCCATGGAGAACTGGGAGCCTTGTTATGCTGATGGGCGGGATGTAAATTGCCAGCAGCCACTCTGGAAAAGTGTATGGTGTTTCCTGAAACATCTAAAAAACAAAGCAACAGAGCCTAGGGCAATTCCACTTATGGTCCTATAGCTTAGGGAAATTAAAATCAAAAAGACACAGCCACCCCAAAGTTTGGGAGGGCTCTGTTTACAAGAACCTCGTTTACAGTACAAGTTCAATATCACAGAAAGCGAAAAATGGATAAAGAAGTTGTGGTACTTACGTACAATGCAATATCACTCAGAAATGAAATCTATGTCATCAGGCCCGTAGAAGCATAATGAGTGGATTCAGGTACGATGATTCTAAGTGAAATAAGTCACACAGAAAAAGAAACATCATAAGATATCACTAATACACGGAATGTAAACTTGGCTACACAGGAACTGAATTACAAAACAGAACAGGGTCTCAAATGTAGAAAACCAACTTATGCTTGCTTAAGGGGAAAGGTGAGTTGGGGTACTGCATAAAACCAGAGATTGAAATTAGCACAGATACCGTTCCATAAGCCAAATATGTAATAGACAAGAGCTACTCCTTGCTCAACGAAGTGGACTCAACACCCCATAATAAACGCCTAAGAATATACCTGACTAGTAAGAATCTTAAAACCTTTGGATTTATATGTCTCCAAAAGAGAATCAAGCGTGTGTACAGCGGCATAAACGCAGCAGTGATAGGATTGGTGAGGTTCGGTGAGCAAATGCAGACCCTTTGAAGTCATATTGCATGGTACCCATTCCATGGGTCTCAACTCTCCAGGTTTAAGGGATTCTTCCTTCAGCTAAAACATGCATGTGGAACCCAGAGTATGATCCACTGTGTGATCGGGAAACGTGTTCAAATGTGTCTCAGTTTTCGTGCCCTGGTACTCGGGTGCAACATTCCAGACGCTTTACTAACACTCTCCCCACTTGGAGAGTCAGTGCCTTTAACCTCCTGGTTGGCCCAGTTTGCAATTTCTCCGTAAGATGAACAGGAATAGGGAGAACCAATGAGAGACTAGGTGGAGGTGTCTGGACGGGCAAATTTAACTCTCATTTCCCACCAGGAAGAGGAATTAACCAAAGGCTCAGCGTCCCATGCCAGAAGCACACTAGGGCCTGAAGCAATCCTGCGGTGTTGCAGCGAGCTCACAAGAAAGCAAGTTGAAGAAAGGAACTCAGGGGCACTGTAATTCACAAACCTGCAGAGTTATAAATGACAGCTATCCTCCAAAAATATATTGAAGTAAGGCTGCCAAGAGGAGTTGAAAGCGGGGCAGAATTGCAGGAAACCGATTTCAGGAGGTAGACTGGAATTGCATGTAAAGCATAGGAAAAGAGGCAGAACGTCCACAATGATGCACTTGGCCAAAAAGGGCGTATGCGTTTTTTCCTGAATATATTCAGGAAAAAACGCATACGCCCTTTTTGGCCAACCAAGCAAGCTTGCAAATGAAATCTGCACTACAATGAAGTCTCACTGCTCCCCGGTCAAAAGGCTATCTGAAAAAAGTGTAAAATCCAGAAAGGCAGGACTGGCCATGGAGAACTGGGAGCCTTGTTATTCAGATGGGTGGAATGTAAATTGCCAACAGACACTCTGGAGAAGTGAATGGTGTTTCCTGAAACATTCAAAAAACAAAGCAACAGAGCCTAGGGCACTTCCACTTATGGTCCTATAGTTTAGGGAAATTAAAATCAAAAAGACACAGCCACCCCAAAGCTTCGGACAGCTCTGTTTACAAGAACCTCGTTTAATGTACAAGTTCAATATCACAGAAAGCGAAAAATGGATAAAGAAGTTGTGGTACTTACGTACAATGCAATATCACTCAGCAATGAAATCTATGTCATCAGGCCCGTAGCAGCATAATGAGTGGATTCAGGTACGATGATTCTAAGTGAAATAAGTCACACAGAAAAAGAAACATCATAAGGTATCACTAATACACGGAATGTAAACTTGGCTACACAGGAACTGAATTACAAAACAGAACAGGGTCTCAAAGTAGAAAACCAACTTATGCTTGCTTAAGTGGAAAGGTGAGTTGGGGTGCTGCATGAAACCACAGATTGAAATTAGCACAGATACCGCTCCATAAGCCAAATATGTAATAGACAAGAGCTACTCCTTGCTCAACGAAGTGGACTCAACACCCCATATTAAACGCCTAACAATATACCTGACTAGTAAGAATCTTAAAACCTATGGATTTATATGTCTCCGAAAGAGAATCAAGCGTGTGTACAGCGGCATAAACGCAGCAGTGATAGGACTGGTGAGGTTCGGTGAGCAAATGCAGACCCTTTGAAGTCATATTGCATGGTACCCATTCCATGGGTTTCAACTCTCCAGGTTTAAGGGATTCTTCCTTCAGCTAAAACATGCATGTGGAACCCAGAGTATGATCCACCATGTGATCGGGAAACGTGTTCAAATGTGTCTCAGTTTTCGTCCCCTGGTACTCGGATGCAACATTCCAGACGCTTTACTAACACTCTCCCCACTTGGAGAGTCAGTGCCTTTAACCTCCTGTATGGCCCAGTTTGCAATTTCTGCGGAAAATGTACAGGAATAGGGAGAACCAATGAGAAACTAGCTGGAGGTGTCTGGACGGGCAAATTTAACTCTCATTTCCCACCAGGAAGAGGAATTAACCAAAGGCTCAGCGTGCCGTGCCGGAACCACACTAGGGCCTGAAGCAATCCTGCGGTGTTGCGGCCAGCTCACAAGAAAGCGAGTTGAAGAAAGGAGCTCAGGGGCACTGTAATTCACAAACCTGCAGAGTTATAAATGACAGCTATCCTCCAAAAATATATTGAAGTAAGGCAGCCAAGAGGAGTTGAAAGCGGGGCAGAATTGCAGGAAACCGATTTCAGGAGGTAGACTGGAATTGCATGTAAAGCATAGGAAAAGAGGCAGAACGTCCACAATGATGCACTTGGCCAAAAAGGACGTATGTGTTTTTTCCTGAATATATTCAGGAAAAAACGCATACGCACTTTTTGGCCAACCAAGCAAGCTTGCAAAGGAAATCTGCACTACAATGAAGTCTCACTGCCCCCCTGGGTCAAAAGGGCCATCTGAAAAAAGTGTAAAATCCAGAAAAGCAGGACAGGCCATGGAGAACTGGGAGCCTTGTTCTTCTGATGGGCGGGATGTAAATTGCCAACAGCCACTCTGGAGAAGTGTATGGTGTTTCCTGAAACATCCAAAAAACAAAGCAACAGAGCCTAGGGCACTTCCACTTATGGTCCTATAGCTTAGGGAAATAAAATAAAAAAGACACAGCCACCCCAAAGCTTGGGACGGCTCTGTTTACAAGAACCTCGTTTACGGTACAAGTTCAATATCACAGAAAGAGAAAAATGGATAAAGAAGTTGTGGTACTTACGTACAATGCAATATCACTCAGCAATGAAATCTATGTCATCAGGCCCATAGCAGCATAATGAGTGGATTCAGGTACGATGATTGTAAGTGAAATAAGTCACACAGAAAAAGAAACATCATAAGATATCACTAATACACGGATTATAAACTTGGCTACACAGGAACTGAATTACAAAACAGAACAGGGTCTCAAATGTAGAAAACCAACTTATGCTTGCTTAAGGGGAAAGGTGAGTTGGGGTGCGGCATAAAACCAGAGATTGAAATTAGCACAGATACCGTTCCATAAGCCAAATATGTAATAGACAAGAGCTACTCCTTGCTCAACGAAGTGGACTCAACACCCCATAATAAACGCCTAAGAATATACCTGACTAGTAAGAATCTTAAAACCTTTGGATTTATATGTCTCCAAAAGAGAATCAAGCGTGTGTACAGCAGCATAAACGCAGCAGTGATAGGATTGGTGAGGTTCAGTGAGCAAATGCAGGCCCTTTGAAGTCATATTGCATGGTACCCATTCCATGGGTCTCAACTCTCCAGGTTTAAGGGATTCTTCCTTCAGCTAAAACATGCATGTGGAACCCAGAGTATGATCCACCGTGTGATCGGGAAACGTGTTCAAATGTGTCTCAGATTTCGTCCCCTGGTACTCGGGTGCAACATTCCAGACGCTTTAGTAACACTCTCCACACTTGGAGAGTCAGTGCCTTTAACGTCCTGGTTGGCCAACTTTGCAATTTCTGCGTAAGATGAACAGGAATAGGGAGGACCAATGAGAGACTAGGTGGAGGTGTCTGGACGGGCAAATTTAACTCTCATTTCCCACCAGGAAGAGGAATTAACCAAAGGCTCAGCGTGCCGTGCCGGATCCACACTAGGGCCTGAAGCAATCCTGCGGTGTTGCGGGCAGCTCACAAGAAAGCGAGTTGAAGAAAGGAACTCAGGGGTACTGTAATTCACAAACCTACAGAGTTATAAATGACAGCTATCGTCCAAAAATATATTGAAGTAAGGCTGCCAAGAGGACTTGAAAGTGGGGCAGAATTGCAGGAAACCGATTTCAGGAGGTAGACTGGAATTACATGTAAAGCATAGGAAAAGAGGCAGAACGTGCACAATGATGCACTTGGCCAAAAAGGGCGTATGCGTTTTTTCCTGAATATATTCAGGAAAAAACTCATACGCCCTTTTTGGCCAACCAAGCAAGCTTGCAAAGGAAATCTGCACTACAATGAAGTCTCACTGCTCCCCGGTCTAAAGGCTATCTGAAAAAAGTGTAAAATCCAGAAAGGCAGGACAGGCCATGGAGAACTGGGAGCCTTGTTCTTCTGATGGGCGGGATGTAAATTGCCAACAGCCACTCTGGAGAAGTGTATGGTGTTTCCTGAAACATCCAAAAAACAAAGCAACAGAGCCTAGGGCACTTCCACTTATGGTCCTATAGCTTAGGGAATTAAAATCAAAAAGACACAGCCACCCCAAAGCTTGGGACGGCTCTGTTTACAAGAACCTTGTTTACGGTACAAGTTCAATATCACAGAAAGCGAAAAATGGATAAAGAAGTTGTGGTACTTACGTACAATGCAATATCACTCAGCAATGAAATCTATGTCATCAGCCCCATAGCAGCATAATGAGTGGATTCAGGTACGATGATTGTAAGTGAAATAAGTCACACAGAAAAAGAAACATCATAAGATATCACTAATACACGGATTATAAACTTGGCTACACAACAACTGAATTTCAAAACAGAACAGGGTGTCAAATGTAGAAAACCAACTTATGCTTGCTTAAGGGGAAAGGTGAGTTGGGGTACTGCATAAAACCAGAGATTGAAATTAGCACAGATACCGTTCCATAAGCCAAATATGTAATAGACAAGAGCTACTCCTTGCTCAACGAAGTGGACTCAACACCCCATATTAAACGCCTAAGAATATACCTGACTAGAAATAATCTTAAAACCTACGGATTTATATGTCTCCGAAAGAGAATCAAGCGTGTGTACAGCGGCATAAACAGAGCAGTGATAGGATTGGTGAGGTTCGGTGAGCAAATGCAGACCCTTTGAAGTCATATTGCATGGTACCCATTCCATGGGTCTCAACTCTCCAGGTTTAAGGAATTCTTCCTTCAGCTAAAACATGCATGTGGAACCCAGAGTATGATCCACCGTGTGATCGGGAAACGTGTTCAAATGTGTCTCAGTTTTCGTCCCCTGGTACTCGGATGCAACATTCCAGACGCTTTACTAACACTCTCCCCACTTGGAGAGTCAGTGCCTTTAACCTCCTGTTTGGCCCAGTTTGCAATTTCTGCGTAAGATGAACAGGAAAAGGGAGAACCAATGAGAGACTAGCTGGAGGTGTCCGGACGGGCAAATTTAACTCTCATTTCCCACCACGAAGAGGAATTAACCAAAGGTAAAGCGTGCCATGCCAGAAGCACACTAGGGCCTGAAGCAATCCTGCGGTGTTGCAGCGAGCTCACAAGAAAGCAAGTTGAAGAAAGGAACTCAGGGGCACTGTAATTCACAAACCTGCAGAGTTATAAATGACAGCTATCGTCCAAAAATATATTGAAGTAAGGCTGCCAAGAGGAGTTGAAAGCGGGGCAGAATTGCAGGAAACCGATTTCAGGAGGTAGACTGGAATTGCATGTAAAGCATAGGAAAAGAGGCAGAACGTCCACAATGATGCACTTGGCCAAAAAGGGCGTATGCGTTTTTTCCTGAATATATTCAGGAAAAAACGCATACGCCCTTTTTGGCCAACCAAGCAAGCTTGCAAAGGAAATCTGCACTACAATGAAGTCTCACTGCTCCCCGGTCAAAAGGCTATCTGAAAAAAGTGTAAAATCCAGATAGGCAGGACAGGCCATGGAGAACTGGGAGCCTTGTTATTCTGATGGGTGGGATGTAAATTGCCAGCAGCCACTCTGGAGAAGTGTATGGTGTTTCCAGAAACATCCAAACAACAAAGCAACAGAGCCTAGGGCACTTCCACTTATGGTCCTATAGCTTAGGGAAATTAAAATCAAAAAGACACATCACCCCAAAGTTTGGGACGGCTCTGTTTACAAGAACCTTGTTTACGGTACAAGTTCAATATCACAGAAAGCAAAAAATGGATAAAGAAGTTGTGGTACTTACGTACAATGCAATATCACTCAGCAATGAAATCTATGTCATCAAGCCCGTAGCAGAATAATGAGTGGATTCAGGTACGATGATTCTAAGTGAAATAAGTCACACAGAAAAAGAAACATCATAAGATATCACTACTACACGGAATGTAAACTTGGCTACACAGGAACAGAATTACTAAACAGAACAGGGTGTCAAATGTAGAAAACCAACTTATGCTTGCTTAAGGGGAAAGGTGAGTTGGGGTGTTGCATACAACAAGAGATTGAAATTAGCACAGATACCATTCCATAAGCCAAATATGTAATAGACAAGAGCTACTCCTTGCTCAACGAAGTAGACTCAACACCCCATATTAAACGCCTAACAATATACCTGACTAGTAAGAATCTTAAAACCTATGGATTTATATGTCTCCGAAAGAGAATCAAGCGTGTGTACAGCGGCATAAACGCAGCAGTAATAGGATTGGTGAGGTTCGGTGAGCAAATGCAGACCCTTTGAAGTCATATTGCATGGTACCCATTCCATGGGTCTCAACTCTCCAGGTTTAAGGGATTCTTCCTTCAGCTAAAACATGCATGTGGAACACAGAGTATGATCCACCGTGTGATCAGGAAACGTGTTCAAATGTGTCTCAGTTTTCCTCCCGTGGAACTCGGGTGCAACATTCCAGAAGCTTTACTAACACTCTCCCCACTTGGAGAGTCAGTGCCTTTAACCTCCTGTTTGGCCCAGTTTGCAATTTCTGTGGAAAATGAACAGGAATAGGGAGAACTAAAGAGAGACTAGCTGGAGGTGTCTCGACGGGCAAATTTAACTCTCATTTCCCACCAGGAAGAGGAATTAACCAAAGGCTCAGCGTGCCGTGCCGGAACCACACTAGGGCCTGAAGCAATCCTGCGGTGTTGCGGCCAGCTCACAAAAAAATGAGTTGAAGAAAGGAGCTCAGGGGAACTGTAATTCACAAACCTGCAGAGTTATAAATGACAGCTATCGTCCAAAAATATATTGAAGTAAGGCTGCCAAGAGGACTTGAAAGCGGGGCAGAATTGCAGGAAACCGATTTCAGGAGGTAGACGGGAATTGCATGTAAAGCATAGGAAAAGAGGCAGAACGTCCACAATGATGCACTTGGCCAAAAAGGGCGTATGCGTTTTTTCCTGAATATATTCAGGAAAAAACGCATACGCCCTTTTTGGCCAACCAAGCAAACTTGCAAAGGAAATCTGCACTACAATGAAGTCTCACTGCCCACCGGTCAAATGGGCCATCTGAAAAAAGTGTAAAATCCAGAAAGGCAGGACAGGCCATGGATAACTGGGAGCCTTGTTATGCTGGTGGGCGATATGTAAATTGCCAACAGCCACTCTGGAGAAGTGTATGGTGTTTCCTGAAACATCTAAAAAACAAAGCAACAGAGCCAAGGGCACTTCCACTTATGGTCCTATAGCTTAGGGAAATTAAAATCAAAAAGACACAGCCATCCCAAAGTTTGGGCCAGGTCTGTTTACAAGAACCTTGTTTACGGTACAAGTTCAATATCACAGAAAGCGAAAAACGGATAAAGAAGTTGTGGTACTTACGTACAATGCAATATCACTCAGCAATGAAATCAATGTCATCAGGCCCGTAGCAGCATAATGAGTGGATTCAGGTACGATGATTCTAAGTGAAATAAGTCACACAGAAAAAGAAACATCACAAGATATCACTACTACACGGAATATAAACTTGGCTACACAGGAACTGAATTACAAAACAGAACAAGGTCTCAAATGTAGAACACCAACTTATGCTTGCTTAAGGGGAAAGGTGAGTTGGGGTGCTGCATGAAACCAGAGATTGAAATTAGCACAGATACCGTTCCATAAGCCAAATATGCAATAGACAAGAGATACTCCTTGCTGAACGAAGTGGACTCAACACCCCATATTAAACGCCTAAGAATATACCTGACTAGAAATAATCTTAAAACCTACGGATTTATATGTCTCCGAAAGAGAATCAAGTGTGTGTACAGCGGCATAAACGCAGCAGTGATAGGATTGGTGAGGTTCGGTGAGCAAATGCAGACCCTTTGAATTCATATTGCATGGTACCCATTCCATGGGTCTCAACTCTCCAGGTTTAAGGGATTCTTCCTTCAGCTAAAACATGCATGTGGAACCCAGAGTATGATCCACCGTGTGATCGGGAAACGTGTTCAAATGTGTCTCAGTTTTCGTCCCCTGGTACTCGGGTGCAACATTCAAGACGCTTTACTAACACTCTCCCCACTTGGAGAGTCAGTGTCTTTAAACTCCTGTTTGGCCCAGTTTGCAATTTCTGCGGAAAATTTACAGGAATAGGGAGAACCAATGAGAGACTAGCTGGAGGTGTGTGGACGGGCAAATTTAACTCTCATTTCCCACCAGGAAGAGGAATTAACCAAAGGCTCAGCGTGCCATGCCGGAACCACACTAGGGCCTGAAGCAATCCTGCGGTGTTGCGGCCAGCTCACAAGAAAGCGAGTTGAAGAAAGGAGCTCAGGGGCACTGTAATTCACAAACCTGCAGAGTTATAAATGACAGCTATCGTCCAAAAATATATTGAAGTAAGGCTGCCAAGAGGACTTGAAAGTGGTGCAGAATTGCACGAAACCGATTTCAGGAGGTAGACTGGAATTGCATGTAAAGCATAGGAAAAGAGGCAGAAAGTCCACAACGATGCACTAGGCCAAAAAGGGCGTATGCGTTTTTTCCTGAATATATTCAGGAAAAAACGCATATGCCCTTTTTGGCCAACCAAGAAAACTTGCAAAGGAAATCTGCACTACCATGAAGTCTCACTGCCGCCCAGTCAAAAGGGCCATCTGAAAAAAGTGTAAATTCCAGAAAGGCAGGACAGGCCATGGAAAACTGGGAGCCCTGTTATGCTGATGGGTGGGATGTAAATTGCCAACAGCCACTCTGGAGAAGTGTATGGTGTTTCCTGAAACATCTAAAAAACAAAGCAACAGAGCCTAGGGCACTTCCACTAATGGTCCTATAGCTTTGGGAAATTAAAATCAAAAAGACACAGCCACCCCAAAGTTTGGGAGGGCTCTGTTTACAAGAACCTCGTTTACGGTACAAGTTCAATATCACAGAAAGGGAAAAATGGATAAAGAAGTTGTGGTACTTACGTACAATGCAATATCACTCAGCAATGAAATCTATGTCATCAGGCCCGTCGCAGCATAATGAGTGGATTCAGGTACGATGATTTTAAGTGAAATAAGTCACACAGAAAAAGAAACATCATAAGATATCACTACTACACGGAATGTAAACTTGGCTACACAGGAACTGAATTACAAAACAGAACAGGGTCTCAAATGTAGAAAACCAACTTATGCTTGATTAAGGGGAAAGGTGACTTGGGGTGCTGCATAAAACCAGAGATTGAAATTAGCTCAGATACCGTTCCATAAGCCAAATATGTAATAGACAAGAGCTACTCCTTGCTCAACGCAGTGGACTCAACACCCCATATTAAACGCCTAAGAATATACCTGACTAGAAATAATCTTAAAACCTACGGATTTATATGTCTCCGAAAGAGAATCAAGCGTGTGTACAGCGGCATAAACGCAGCAGTGATAGTATTGGTGAGGTTCGGTGAGCAAATGCAGACCCTTTGAAGTCATATTGCATGGTACCCATTCCATGGGTCTCAACTCTCCAGGTTTAAGGGATTCTTCCTTCAGCTGAAACATGCATGTGGAACACAGAGTATGATCCACCGTGTGATCAGGAAACGTGTTCAAATGTGTCTCAGTTTTCGTCCCCTGGTACTCGGGTGCAACAATCAAGACGCTTTAGTAACACTCTCCCCACTTGGAGAGTCAGTGCCTTTAAACTCCTGTTTTGCCCAGTTTGGAATTTCTGCGGAAAATGTACAGGAATAGGGAGAACCAATGAGAGACTAGGTGGAGGTGTCTGGACGGGAAAATTTAACTCTCATTTCCCACCAGGAAGAGGAATTAACCAAAGGCTCAGCCTGCCATGCCGGATCCACACTAGGGCCTGAAGCAATCCTGCGGTGTTGCGGCCAGCTCACAAGAAAGCGAGTTGAAGAAAGGAGCTCAGGGGCACTGTAATTCACAAACCTGCAGAGTTATAAATGACAGCTATCGTCCAAAAATATATTGAAGTAAGGCTGCCAAGAGGACTTGAAAACGGGGCAGAATTGCAGGAAACCGATTTCAGGAGGTAGACGGGAATTGCATGTAAAGCATAGGAAAAGAGGCAGAACGTCCACAATGATGCACTTGGCCAAAAAGGGCGTATGCGTTTTTTCCTGAATATATTCAGGGAAAAACGCATACGCCCTTTTTGGCCAACCAAGCAAGCTTGCAAAGGAAATCTGCACTACAATGAAGTCTCACTGCCCCCCGGTCAAAAGGGCCATCTGAAAAAAGTGTAAAATCCAGAAAGGCAGGACAGGCCATGGAGAACTGGGAGCCTTGTTATGCTGATGGGCGGGATGTAAATTGCCAACAGCCACTCTGGAGAAGTGTATGGTGTTTCCTGAAACATCTAAAAAACAAGCAACAGAGCCTAGCGCACTTCCACTTATGGTCCTATAGCTTAGGCAAATTAAAATCAAACAGACACAGCCACCCCAAAGTTTGGGACGGCTCTGTTTACAAGAATCTCGTTTACGGTACAAGTTCAATATCACAAAAGCGAAAAATGGATAAAGAAGTTGTGGTACTTACGTACAATGCAATATCACTCAGCAATGAAATCTATGTCATAAGGCCCGTTGCAGCATAATGAGTGGATTCAGGTACGATGATTCTAAGTGAAATAAGTCACACAGAAAAAGAAACATCATAAGATATCACTACTACACGGAATGTAAACTTGGCTACACAGGAACTGAATTACAAAACAGAACAGGGTCTCAAATGTAGAAAACCAACTTACGCTTGCTTAAGGGGAAAGGTGAGTTGGGGTGCTCCATGAAACCAGAGATTGAAATTAGCACAGATACCGCTCCATAAGCCAAATATGTAATAGACAACAGCTAAACCTTGCTCAACGAAGTGGACTCAACAGCCCATATTAAACGCCTAAGAATATACCTGACTAGAAATAATCTTAAAACCTACGGATTTATATGTCTCCGAAAGAGAATCAAGCATGTGTACAGCAGCATAAATGCAGCAGTGATAGGATTGGTGAGGTTCGGTGAGCAAATGCAGACCCTTTGAAGTCATATTGCATGGTACCCATTCCATGGGTCTCAACTCTCCAGGTTTAAGGGATTCTTCCTTCAGCTAAAACATGCATGTGGAACACAGAGTATGATCCACCGTGTGATCCGGAAACGTGTTCAAATGTGTCTCAGTTTTCGTCCCCTGGTACTCGGGTACAACACTCCAGACGCTTTACTAACACTCTCCCCACTTGGAGAGTCAGTGCCTTTAACCTCCTGTATGGCCCAGTTTACAATTTCTGCGGAAAATGTACAGGAATAAGGAGAACCAATGATAAACTAGCTGGAGGTGTCTGGACGGGCAAATTTAACTCTCATTTCCCACCAGGAAGAGGAATTAACCAAAGGCTCAGCGTGCCGTGCCGGATCCACACTAGGGCCTGAAGCAATCCTGCGGTGTTGTGGCCAGCTCACAAAAAAGCGAGTTGAAGAAAGGAGCTCAGGGGCACTGTAATTCACAAACCTGCAGAGTTATAAATGATAGCTATCGTCCAAAAATATATTGAAGTAAGGCTGCCAAGAGGACTTGAAAGTGGTGCAGAATTGCACGAAACCGATTTCAGGAGGTAGACTGGAATTGCATGTAAAGCATAGGAAAAGAGGCAGAACGTCCACAACGATGCACTTGGCCAAAAAGGGCGTATGCGTTTTTTCCTGAATATATTCAGGAAAAAACGCATACGCCCTTTTTGGCCAACCAAGCAAGCTTGCAAAGGAAATCTGCACTACAATGAAGTCTCACTGCCGCCCAGTCAAAAGGGCCATCTGAAAAATGTGTAAAATCCAGAAAGGCAGGACAGGCCATGGAGAACTGGGAGCCTTGTTATGCTGATGGGCGGGATGTAAATTGCCAACAGCCACTCTGGAGAAGTGTATGGTGTTTCCTGAAACATCTAAAAAACAAGCAACAGAGCCTAGGGCACTTCCACTTATGGTCCTATAGCTTAGGGAAATTAAAATCAAAAAGACACAGCCACCCCAAAGTTTGGGACGGCTCTGTTTACAAGAATCTTGTTTACGGTACAAGTTCAATAGCACAAAAGCAAAAAATGGATAAAGAAGTTGTGGTACTTACGTACAATGCAATATCACTCAGCAATGAAATCTATGTCATCATGCCCGTCGTAGCATAATGAGTGGATTCAGGTACGATGATTCTAAGTGAAATAAGTCACACAGAAAAAGAAACATCATAAGATATCACTACTACACGGAATGTAAACTTGGCTACACAGGAACTGAATTACAAAACAGAACAGGGTCTCAAATGTAGAAAACCAACTTACGCTTGCTTAAGGGGAAAGGTGAGTTGGGGTGCTGCATGAAACCAGAGATTGAAATTAGCACAGATACCGTTCCATAAGCCAAATATGCAATAGACAAGAGCTACTCCTTGCTGAACGAAGTGGACTCAACACCCCATATTAAACGCCTAAGAATATACCTGACTAGAAATAACCTTAAAACCTACGGATTTATATGTCTCCGAAAGAGAATCAAGCGTGTGTACAGCGGCATAAATGCAGCAGTGATAGGATTGGTGAGGTTCGGTGAGCAAATGCAGACCCTTTGAAGTCATATTGCATGGTACCCATTTCATGGGTCTCAACTCTCCAGGTTTAAGGGATTCTTCCTTCAGCTAAAACATGCATGTGGAACACCGATTATGATCCACCGTGTGATCGGGAAACGTGTTAAAATGTGTCTCAGTTTTCGTCCCCTGGTACTCGGGTGCAACATTCAAAACGCTTTACTAACAGTCTCCCCACTTGGAGAGTCAGTGCCTTTAAACTCCTGTTTTGCCCAGTTTGCAATTTCAGCGGAAAATGTACAGGAATAGGGAGAACCAATGAGAGACTAGGTCGAGGTGTCTGGACGGGCAAATTTAACTCTCATTTGCCACCAGGAAGAGGAATTAACCAAAGGTTCAGCGTGCCGTGCCGGAACCACACTAGGGCCTGAAGCAATCCTGCGGTGTTGCGGCCAGCTCACAAGAAAGCGAGTTGAAGAAAGGAGCTCAGGGGCACTGTAATTCACAAACTTGCAGAGTTATAAATGTCAGCTATCGTCCAAAAATATATTGAAGTAAGGCTGCCAAGAGGACTTGAAAGCGGGGCAGAATTGCAGGAAACCGATTTCAGGAGGTAGACGGGAATTGCATGTAAAGCATAGGAAAAGAGGCAGAACGTCCACAATGATGCACTTGGCCAAAAAGGGCGTATGCGTTTTTTCCTGAATATATTCAGGAAAACACGCATACGCCCTTTTTGGCCAACCAAGCAAGCTTGCAAAGGAAATCTGCACTACAATGAAGTCTCACTGCCCCCCGGTCAAAAGGGCCATCTGAAAAAAGTGTAAAATCCAGAAAGGCAGGACAGGCCATGGAGAACTGGGAGCCTTGATATGCTGATGGGCGGGATGTAAATTGCCAACAGCCACTCTGGAGAAGTGTATGGTGTTTCCTGAAACATCTAAAAAACAAGCAACAGAGCCTAGCGCACTTCCACTTATGGTCCTATAGCTTAGGCAAATTAAAATCAAAAAGACACAGCCACCCCAAAGTTTGGGACGGCTCTGTTTACAAGAATCTCGTTTACGGTACAAGTTCAATATCACAAAAGCGAAAAATGGATAAAGAAGTTGTGGTACTTACGTACAATGCAATATCACTCAGCAATGAAATCTATGTCATAAGGCCCGTTGCAGCATAATGAGTGGATTCAGGTACGATGATTCTAAGTGAAATAAGTCACACAGAAAAAGAAACATCATAAGATATCACTACTACACGGAATGTAAACTTGGCTACACAGGAACTGAATTACAAAACAGAACAGGGTCTCAAATGTAGAAAACCAACTTACGCTTGCTTAAGGGGAAAGGTGAGTTGGGGTGCTCCATGAAACCAGAGATTGAAATTAGCACAGATACCGCTCCATAAGCCAAATATGTAATAGACAACAGCTAAACCTTGCTCAACGAAGTGGACTCAACAGCCCATATTAAACGCCTAAGAATATACCTGACTAGAAATAATCTTAAAACCTACGGATTTATATGTCTCCGAAAGAGAATCAAGCATGTGTACAGCAGCATAAATGCAGCAGTGATAGGATTGGTGAGGTTCGGTGAGCAAATGCAGACCCTTTGAAGTCATATTGCATGGTACCCATTCCATGGGTCTCAACTCTCCAAGTTTAAGGGATTCTTCCTTCAGCTAAAACATGCATGTGGAACACAGAGTATGATCCACCGTGTGATCCGGAAACGTGTTCAAATGTGTCTCAGTTTTCGTCCCCTGGTACTCGGGTGCAACACTCCAGACGCTTTACTAACACTCTCCCCACTTGGAGAGTCAGTGCCTTTAACCTCCTGTATGGCCCAGTTTACAATTTCTGCGGAAAATGTACAGGAATAAGGAGAACCAATGATAAACTAGCTGGAGGTGTCTGGACGGGCAAATTTAACTCTCATTTCCCACCAGGAAGAGGAATTAACCAAAGGCTCAGCGTGCCGTGCCGGATCCACACTAGGGCCTGAAGCAATCCTGCGGTGTTGCGGACAGCTCACAAAAAAGCGAGTTGAAGAAAGGAGCTCAGGGGCACTGTAATTCACAAACCTGCAGAGTTATAAATGATAGCTATCGTCCAAAAATATATTGAAGTAAGGCTGCCAAGAGGACTTGAAAGTGGTGCAGAATTGCACGAAACCGATTTCAGGAGGTAGACTGGAATTGCATGTAAAGCATAGGAAAAGAGGCAGAACGTCCACAACGATGCACTTGGCCAAAAAGGGCGTATGCGTTTTTTCCTGAATATATTCAGGAAAAACGCATACGCCCTTTTTGGCCAACCAAGCAAGCTTGCAAAGGAAATCTGCACTACCATGAAGTCTCACTGCCGCCCAGTCAAAAGGGCCATCTGAAAAATGTGTAAAATCCAGAAAGGCAGGACAGGCCATGGAGAACTGGGAGCCTTGTTATGCTGATGGGCGGGATGTAAATTGCCAACAGCCACTCTGGAGAAGTGTATGGTGTTTCCTGAAACATCTAAAAAACAAGCAACAGAGCCTAGGGCACTTCCACTTATGGTCCTATAGCTTAGGCAAATTAAAATCAAAAAGACACAGCCACCCCAAAGTTTGGGACGGCTCTGTTTACAAGAATCTTGTTTACGGTACAAGTTCAATAGCACAAAAGCAAAAAATGGATAAAGAAGTTGTGGTACTTACGTACAATGCAATATCACTCAGCAATGAAATCTATGTCATCATGCCCGTCGTAGCATAATGAGTGGATTCAGGTACGATGATTCTAAGTGAAATAAGTCACACAGAAAAAGAAACATCATAAGATATCACTACTACACGGAATGTAAACTTGGCTACACAGGAACTGAATTACAAAACAGAACAGGGTCTCAAATGTAGAAAACCAACTTACGCTTGCTTAAGGGGAAAGGTGAGTTGGGGTGCTGCATGAAACCAGAGATTGAAATTAGCACAGATACCGTTCCATAAGCCAAATATGCAATAGACAAGAGCTACTCCTTGCTGAACGAAGTGGACTCAACACCCCATATTAAACGCCTAAGAATATACCTGACTAGAAATAACCTTAAAACCTACGGATTTATATGTCTCCGAAAGAGAATCAAGCGTGTGTACAGCGGCATAAATGCAGCAGTGATAGGATTGGTGAGGTTCGGTGAGCAAATGCAGACCCTTTGAAGTCATATTGCATGGTACCCATTTCATGGGTCTCAACTCTCCAGGTTTAAGGGATTCTTCCTTCAGCTAAAACATGCATGTGGAACACCGATTATGATCCACCGTGTGATCGGGAAACGTGTTAAAATGTGTCTCAGTTTTCGTCCCCTGGTACTCGGGTGCAACATTCAAAACGCTTTACTAACAGTCTCCCCACTTGGAGAGTCAGTGCCTTTAAACTCCTGTTTTGCCCAGTTTGCAATTTCAGCGGAAAATGTACAGGAATAGGGAGAACCAATGAGAGACTAGGTCGAGGTGTCTGGACGGGCAAATTTAACTCTCATTTGCCACCAGGAAGAGGAATTAACCAAAGGTTCAGCGTGCCGTGCCGGAACCACACTAGGGCCTGAAGCAATCCTGCGGTGTTGCGGCCAGCTCACAAGAAAGCGAGTTGAAGAAAGGAGCTCAGGGGCACTGTAATTCACAAACTTGCAGAGTTATAAATGTCAGCTATCGTCCAAAAATATATTGAAGTAAGGCTGCCAAGAGGACTTGAAAGCGGGGCAGAATTGCAGGAAACCGATTTCAGGAGGTAGACGGGAATTGCATGTAAAGCATAGGAAAAGAGGCAGAACGTCCACAATGATGCACTTGGCCGAAAAGGGCGTATGCGTTTTTTCCTGAATATATTCAAGAAAAAACGCATACGCCCTTTTTGGCCAACCAAGCAAGCTTGCAAAGGAAATCTGCACTACAATGAAGTCTCACTGCCCCCCGGTCAAAAGGGCCATCTGAAAAAAGTGTAAAATCCAGAAAGGCAGGACAGGCCATGGAGAACTGGGAGCCTTGATATGCTGATGGGCGGGATGTAAATTGCCAACAGCCACTCTGGAGAAGTGTATGGTGTTTCCTGAAACATCTAAAAAACAAGCAACAGAGCCTAGCGCACTTCCACTTATGGTCCTATAGCTTAGGCAAATTAAAATCAAAAAGACACAGCCACCCCAAAGTTTGGGACGGCTCTGTTTACAAGAATCTCGTTTACGGTACAAGTTCAATATCACAAAAGCGAAAAATGGATACAGAAGTTGTGGTACTTACGTACAATGCAATATCACTCAGCAATGAAATCTATGTCATAAGGCCCGTCGCAGCATAATGAGTGGATTCAGGTACGATGATTCTAAGTGAAATAAGTCACACAGAAAAAGAAACATCATAAGATATCACTACTACACGGAATGTAAACTTGGCTACACAGGAACTGAATTACAAAACAGAACTGTGTCTCAAATGTAGAAAACCAACTTATGCTTGATTAAGGGGAAAGGTGAGTTGGGGTGCTGCATAAAACCAGAGATTGAAATTAGCACAGATACCGTTCCATAAGCCAAATATGTAATAGACAAGAGCTACTCCTTGCTCAACGCAGTGGACTCAACACCCCATATTAAACGCCTAAGAATATACCTGACTAGAAATAATCTTAAAACCTACGGATTTATATGTCTCCGAAAGAGAATCAAGCGTGTGTACAGCGGCATAAACGCAGCAGTGATAGGATTGGTGAGGTTCGGTGAGCAAATGCAGACCCTTTGAAGTCATATTGCATGGTACCCATTCCATGGGTCTCAACTCTCCAGGTTTAAGGGATTCTTCCTTCAGCTGAAACATGCATGTGGAACACAGAGTATGATCCACCGTGTGATCAGGAAACGTGTTCAAATGTGTCTCAGTTTTCGTCCCCTGGTACTCGGGTGCAACAATCAAGACGCTTTACTAACACTCTCCCCACTTGGAGAGTCAGTGCCTTTAAACTCCTGTTTGGCCCAGTTTGCAATTTCTGCGGAAAATGTACAGGAATAGGGAGAACCAATGAGAGACTAGGTGGAGGTGTCTGGACGGGCAAATTTAACTCTCATTTCCCACCAGGAAGAGGAATTAACCAAAGGCTCAGGGTGCCATGCCGGAACCACACTAGGGCCTGAAGCAATCCTGCGGTGTTGCGGCCAGCTCACAAGAAAGCGAGTTGAAGAAAGGAGCTCAGGGGCACTGTAATTCACAAACCTGCAGAGTTATAAATGACAGCTATCGTCCAAAAATATATTGAAGTAAGGCTGCCAAGAGGACTTGAAAGCGGGGCAGAATTGCAGGAAACCGATTTCAGGAGGTAGACGGGAATTGCATGTAAAGCATAGGAAAAGAGGCAGAACGTCCACAACGATGCACTTGGCCAAAAAGGGCGTATGCGTTTTTTCCTGAATATATTCAGGAAAAAACGCATACGCCCTTTTTGGCCAACCAAGCAAGCTTGCAAAGGAAATCTGCACTACAATGAAGTCTCACTGCCGCCCAGTCAAAAGGGCCATCTGAAAAAAGTGTAAAATCCAGAAAGGCAGGACAGGCCATGGAGAACTGGGAGCCTTGTTATGCTGATGGGCGGGATGTAAATTGCCAACAGCCACTCTGGAGAAGTGTATGCTGTTTCCTGAAACATCTAAAAAACAAGCAACAGAGCCTAGGGCACTTCCACTTATGGTCCTATAGCTTAGGGAAATTAAAATCAAAAAGACACAGCCACCCCAAAGTTTGGGATGGCTCTGTTTACAAGAATCTTGTTTACGGTACAAGTTCAATAGCACAAAAGCAAAAAATGGATAAAGAAGTTGTGGTACTTACGTACAATGCAATATCACTCAGCAATGAAATCTATGTCATCATGCCCGTCGTAGCATAATGAGTGGATTCAGGTACGATGATCCTAAGTGAAATAAGTCACACAGAAAAAGAAACATCATAAGATATCACTACTACACGGAATGTAAACTTGGCTACACAGGAACTGAATTACAAAACAGAACAGGGTCTCAAATGTAGAAAACCAACTTACACTTGCTTAAGGGGAAAGGTGAGTTGGGGTGCTGCATGAAACCAGAGATTGAAATTAGCACAGATACCGTTCCATAAGCCAAATATGCAATAGACAAGAGCTACTCCTTGCTGAACGAAGTGCACTCAACACCCCATATTAAACGCCTAAGAATATACCTGACTAGAAATAACCTTAAAACCTACGGATTTATATGTCTCCGAAAGAGAATCAAGCGTGTGTACAGCGGCATAAATGCAGCAGTGATAGGATTGGTGAGGTTCGGTGAGCAAATGCAGACCCTTTGAAGACATATTGCATGGTACCCATTTCATGGGTCTCAACTCTCCAGGTTTAAGGGATTCTTCCTTCAGCTAAAACATGCATGTGGAACACTGATTATGGTCCACCGTGTGATCGGGAAACGTTTTAAAATGTGTCTCAGTTTTCGTCCCCTGGTACTCGGTTGCAACATTCAAAACGCTTTACTAACAGTCTCCCCACTTGGAGAGTCAGTGCCTTTAAACTCCTGTTTGGCCCAGTTTGCAATTTCAGCGGAAAATGTACAGGAATAGGGAGAACCAATGAGAGACTAGGTCGAGGTGTCTGGACGGGCAAATTTAACTCTCATTTGCCACCAGGAAGAGGAATTAACCAAAGGTTCAGCGTGTGGTGCCGGAACCACACTAGGGCCGGAAGCAATCCTGCGGTGTTGCGGCCAGCTCACAAGAAAGCGAGTTGAAGAAAGGAGCTCAGGGGCACTGTAATTCACAAACTTGCAGAGTTATAAATGTCAGCTATCGTCCAAAAATATATTGAAGTAAGGCTGCCAAGAGGACTTGAAAGCGGGGCAGAATTGCAGGAAACCGATTTCAGGAGGTAGACGGGAATTGCATGTAAAGCATAGGAAAAGAGGCAGAACGTCCACAATGATGCACTTGGCCAAAAAGGGCATATGCGTTTTTTCCTGAATATATTCAGGAAAAAACGCATACGCCCTTTTTGGCCAACCAAGCAAGCTTGCAAAGGAAATCTGCACTACAATGAAGTCTCACTGCCCCCCGGTCAAAAGGGCCATCTGAAAAAAGTGTAAAATCCAGAAAGGCAAGACAGGACATGGAGAATTGGGAGCCTTGTTATGCTGATGGGCGGGATGTAAATTGCCAACAGCCACTCTGGAGAAGTGTATGGTGTTTCCTGAAACATCTAAAAAACAAAGCAACAGAGCTTAGGGCACTTCCACTTATGGTCCTATAGCTTAGGGAAATTAAAATCAAAAAGACACAGCCTCCCCAAACTTTGGGACGGCTCTGTTTACAAGAACCTCGTTTACGGTACAAGTTCAATATCACAGAAAGTGAAAAATGGATACAGAAGTTGTGGTACTTACGTACAATGCAATATCACTCAGCAATGAAATCTATGTCAACAGGCCCGTAGCAGCATAATGAGTGGATTCAGGTACGATGATTCTAAGTGAAATAAGTCACACAGAAAAAGAAACGTCATAAGATATCACTAATACACGGAATGTAAACTTGGCTACACAGGAACTGAATTACAAAACAGAACAGGGTCTCAAATGTAGAAAACCAAATTATGCTTGCTTAAGGGGAAAGGTGAGTTGGGGTGCTGCATGAAACCAGAGAATGAAATTAGCACAGATACCGCTCCATAAGCCAAATATGTAATAGACAACAGCTACACCTTGCTCAACGAAGTGGACTCAACACCCCATATTAAACGCCTAAGAATATACCTGACTAGAAATAATCTTAAAACCTACGGATTTATATGTCTCCAAAAGAGAATCAAGCGTGTGTACAGCGGCATAAACGCAGCAGTGATAGGATTGGTGAGGTTCGGTGAGCAAATGCAGACCCTTTGAAGTCATATTGCATGGTACCCATTCCATGGGTCTCAACTCTCCAGGTTTAAGGGATTCTTCCTTCAGCTAAAACATGCATGTGGAACCCAGAGTATGATCCACCGTGTGATCGGGAAACGTGTTCAAATGTGTCTCAGTTTTCGTCTCCTGGTACTCGGGTGCAACATTCAAGACGCTTTACTAACACTCTCTCCACTTTGAGAGTCAGTGCCTTTAAACTCCTGTTTGGCCCAGTTTGCAATTTCTGCGGAAAATGTACAGGAATAGGGAGAACCAATGAGAGACTAGCTGGAGGTGTCTGGACGGGCAAATTTAACTCTCATTTCCCACCAGGAAGAGGAATTAACCAAAGGTTCAGCGTGCCGTGCCGGAACCACACTAGGGCCTGAAGCAATCCTGCGGTGTTGCGGACAGCTCACAAGAAAGCGAGTTGAAGAAAGGAGCTCAGGGGCACTGTAATTCACAAACCTGCAGAGTTATAAATGACAGCTATCGTCCACAAATATATTGAAGTAAGGCTGCCAAGAGGATTTGAAAGCGGGTCAGAATTGCAGGAAACCGATTTCAGGAGATAGACGGGAATTGCATGTAAAGCATAGGAAAAGAGGCAGAACGTCCACAATGATGCACTTGGCCAAAAAGGGCGTATGCGTTTTTTCCTGAATATATTCAGGGAAAAACGCATACGCCCTTTTTGGCCAACCAAGCAAGCTTGCAAAGGAAATCTGCACTACAATGAAGTCTCACTGCCCCCCGGTCAAAAGGGCCATCTGAAAAAAGTGTAAAATCCAGAAAGGCAGGACAGGCCATGGAGAACTGGGAGCCTTGATATGCTGATGGGCGGGATGTAAATTGCCAACAGCCACTCTGGAGAAGTGTATGGTGTTTCCTGAAACATCTAAAAAACAAGCAACAGAGCCTAGCGCACTTCCACTTATGGTCCTATAGCTTAGGGAAATTAAAATCAAAAAGACACAGCCACCCCAAAGTTTGGGACGGCTCTGTTTCCAAGAATCTCGTTTACGGTACAAGTTCAATATCACAAAAGCGAAAAATGGATAAAGAAGTTGTGGTACTTACGTACAATGCAATATCACTCAGCAATGAAATCTATGTCATAAGGCCCGTCGCAGCATAATGAGTGGATTCAGGTACGATGATTCTAAGTGAAATAAGTCACACAGAAAAAGAAACATCATAAGATATCACTACTACACGGAATGTAAACTTGGCTACACAGGAACTGAATTACAAAACAGAACTGGGTCTCAAATGTAGAAAACCAACTTATGCTTGATTAAGGGGAAAGGTGAGTTGGGGTGCTGCATAAAACCAGAGATTGAAATTAGCACAGATACCGTTCCATAAGCCAAATATGTAATAGACAAGAGCTACTCCTTGCTCAACGCAGTGGACTCAACACCCCATATTAAACGCCTAAGAATATACCTGACTAGAAATAATCTTAAAACCTACGGATTTATATGTCTCCGAAAGAGAATCAAGCGTGTGTACAGCGGCATAAACGCAGCAGTGATAGGATTGGTGAGGTTCGGTGAGCAAATGCAGACCCTTTGAAGTCATATTGCATGGTACCCATTCCATGGGTCTCAACTCTCCAGGTTTAAGGGATTCTTCCTTCAGCTGAAACATGCATGTGGAACACAGAGTATGATCCACCGTGTGATCAGGAAACGTGTTCAAATGTGTCTCAGTTTTCGTCCCCTGGTACTCGGGTGCAACAATCAAGACGCTTTACTAACACTCTCCCCACTTGGAGAGTCAGTGCCTTTAAACTCCTGTTTGGCCCAGTTTGCAATTTCTGCGGAAAATGTACAGGAATAGGGAGAACCAATGAGAGACTAGGTGGAGGTGTCTGGACGGGCAAATTTAACTCTCATTTCCCACCAGGAAGAGGAATTAACCAAAGGCTCAGGGTGCCATGCCGGAACCACACTAGGGCCTGAAGCAATCCTGCGGTGTTGCGGCCAGCTCACAAGAAAGCGAGTTGAAGAAAGGAGCTCAGGGGCACTGTAATTCACAAACCTGCAGAGTTATAAATGACAGCTATCGTCCAAAAATATATTGAAGTAAGGCTGCCAAGAGGACTTGAAAGCGGGGCAGAATTGCAGGAAACCGATTTCAGGAGGTAGACGGGAATTGCATGTAAAGCATAGGAAAAGAGGCAGAACGTCCACAACGATGCACTTGGCCAAAAAGGGCGTATGCGTTTTTTCCTGAATATATTCAGGAAAAAACGCATACGCCCTTTTTGGCCAACCAAGCAAGCTTGCAAAGGAAATCTGCACTACAATGAAGTCTCACTGCCGCCCAGTCAAAAGGGCCATCTGAAAAATGTGTAAAATCCAGAAAGGCAGGACAGGCCATGGAGAACTGGGAGCCTTGTTATGCTGATGGGCGGGATGTAAATTGCCAACAGCCACTCTGGAGAAGTGTATGCTGTTTCCTGAAACATCTAAAAAACAAAGCAACAGAGCTTAGGGCACTTCCACTTATGGTCCTATAGCTTAGGGAAATTAAAATCAAAAAGACACAGCCTCCCCAAACTTTGGGACGGCTCTGTTTACAAGAACCTCGTTTACGGTACAAGTTCAATATCACAGAAAGTGAAAAATGGATACAGAAGTTGTGGTACTTACGTACAATGCAATATCACTCAGCAATGAAATCTATGTCAACAGGCCCGTAGCAGCATAATGAGTGGATTCAGGTACGATGATTCTAAGTGAAATAAGTCACACAGAAAAAGAAACGTCATAAGATATCACTAATACACGGAATGTAAACTTGGCTACACAGGAACTGAATTACAAAACAGAACAGGGTCTCAAATGTAGAAAACCAAATTATGCTTGCTTAAGGGGAAAGGTGAGTTGGGGTGCTGCATGAAACCAGAGAATGAAATTAGCACAGATACCGCTCCATAAGCCAAATATGTAATAGACAACAGCTACACCTTGCTCAACGAAGTGGACTCAACACCCCATATTAAACGCCTAAGAATATACCTGACTAGAAATAATCTTAAAACCTACGGATTTATATGTCTCCAAAAGAGAATCAAGCGTGTGTACAGCGGCATAAACGCAGCAGTGATAGGATTGGTGAGGTTCGGTGAGCAAATGCAGACCCTTTGAAGTCATATTGCATGGTACCCATTCCATGGGTCTCAACTCTCCAGGTTTAAGGGATTCTTCCTTCAGCTAAAACATGCATGTGGAACCCAGAGTATGATCCACCGTGTGATCGGGAAACGTGTTCAAATGTGTCTCAGTTTTCGTCTCCTGGTACTCGGGTGCAACATTCAAGACGCTTTACTAACACTCTCTCCACTTTGAGAGTCAGTGCCTTTAAACTCCTGTTTGGCCCAGTTTGCAATTTCTGCGGAAAATGTACAGGAATAGGGAGAACCAATGAGAGACTAGCTGGAGGTGTCTGGACGGGCAAATTTAACTCTCATTTCCCACCAGGAAGAGGAATTAACCAAAGGTTCAGCGTGCCGTGCCGGAACCACACTAGGGCCTGAAGCAATCCTGCGGTGTTGCGGCCAGCTCACAAGAAAGCGAGTTGAAGAAAGGAGCTCAGGGGCACTGTAATTCACAAACCTGCAGAGTTATAAATGACAGCTATCGTCCACAAATATATTGAAGTAAGGCTGCCAAGAGGATTTGAAAGCGGGTCAGAATTGCAGGAAACCGATTTCAGGAGATAGACGGGAATTGCATGTAAAGCATAGGAAAAGAGGCAGAACGTCCACAATGATGCACTTGGCCAAAAAGGGCGTATGCGTTTTTTCCTGAATATATTCAGGGAAAAACGCATACGCCCTTTTTGGCCAACCAAGCAAGCTTGCAAAGGAAATCTGCACTACAATGAAGTCTCACTGCCCCCCGGTCAAAAGGGCCATCTGAAAAAAGTGTAAAATCCAGAAAGGCAGGACAGGCCATGGAGAACTGGGAGCCTTGATATGCTGATGGGCGGGATGTAAATTGCCAACAGCCACTCTGGAGAAGTGTATGGTGTTTCCTGAAACATCTAAAAAACAAGCAACAGAGCCTAGCGCACTTCCACTTATGGTCCTATAGCTTAGGGAAATTAAAATCAAAAAGACACAGCCACCCCAAAGTTTGGGACGGCTCTGTTTCCAAGAATCTCGTTTACGGTACAAGTTCAATATCACAAAAGCGAAAAATGGATAAAGAAGTTGTGGTACTTACGTACAATGCAATATCACTCAGCAATGAAATCTATGTCATAAGGCCCGTCGCAGCATAATGAGTGGATTCAGGTACGATGATTCTAAGTGAAATAAGTCACACAGAAAAAGAAACATCATAAGATATCACTACTACACGGAATGTAAACTTGGCTACACAGGAACTGAATTACAAAACAGAACAGGGTCTCAAATGTAGAAAACCAACTTACGCTTGCTTAAGGGGAAAGGTGAGTTGGGGTGCTCCATGAAACCAGAGATTGAAATTAGCACAGATAGCGCTCCATAAGCCAAATATGTAATAGACAACAGCTAAACCTTGCTCAACGAAGTGGACTCAACAGCCCATATTAAACGCCTAAGAATATACCTGACTAGAAATAATCTTAAAACCTACGGATTTATATGTCTCCGAAAGAGAATCAAGCATGTGTACAGCAGCATAAATGCAGCAGTGATAGGATTGGTGAGGTTCGGTGAGCAAACGCAGACCCTTTGAAGTCATATTGCATGGTACCCATTCCATGGGTCTCAACTCTCCAAGTTTAAGGGATTCTTCCTTCAGCTAAAACATGCATGTGGAACACAGAGTATGATCCACCGTGTGATCCGGAAACGTGTTCAAATGTGTCTCAGTTTTCGTACCCTGGTACTCGGGTGCAACACTCCAGACGCTTTACTAACACTCTCCCCACTTGGAGAGTCAGTGCCTTTAACCTCCTGTATGGCCCAGTTTACAATTTCTGCGGAAAATGTACAGGAATAAGGAGAACCAATGATAAACTAGCTGGAGGTGTGTGGACGGGCAAATTTAACTCTCATTTCCCACCAGGAAGAGGAATTAACCAAAGGCTCAGCGTGCCGTGCCGGATCCACACTAGGGCCTGAAGCAATCCTGCGGTGTTGCGGCCAGCTCACAAAAAAGCGAGTTGAAGAAAGGAGCTCAGGGGCACTGTAATTCACAAACCTGCAGAGTTATAAATGATAGCTATCGTCCAAAAATATATTGAAGCAAGGCTGCCAAGAGGACTTGAAAGTGGTGCAGAATTGCACGAAACCGATTTCAGGAGGTAGACTGGAATTGCATGTAAAGCATAGGAAAAGAGGCAGAACGTCCACAACGATGCACTTGGCCAAAAAGGGCGTATGCGTTTTTTCCTGAATATATTCAGGAAAAAACGCATACGCCCTTTTTGGCCAACCAAGCAAGCTTGCAAAGGAAATCTGCACTACAATGAAGTCTCACTGCCGCCCAGTCAAAAGGGCCATCTGAAAAATGTGTAAAATCCAGAAAGGCAGGACAGGCCATGGAGAACTGGGAGCCTTGTTATGCTGATGGGCGGGATGTAAATTGCCAACAGCCACTCTGGAGAAGTGTATGGTGTTTCCTGAAACATCTAAAAAACAAGCAACAGAGCCTAGGGCACTTCCACTTATGGTCCTATAGCTTAGGGAAATTAAAATCAAAAAGACACAGCCACCCCAAAGTTTGGGACGGCTCTCTTTACAAGAATCTTGTTTACGGTACAAGTTCAATAGCACAAAAGCAAAAAATGGATAAAGAAGTTGTGGTACTTACGTACAATGCAATAATGAACTCTATGTCATCATGCCCGTCGTAGCATAATGAGTGGATTCAGGTACGATGATTCTAAGTGAAATAAGTCACACAGAAAAAGAAACATCATAAGATATCACTACTACACGGAATGTAAACTTGGTTACACAGGAACTGAATTACAAAACAGAACAGGGTCTCAAATGTAGAAAACCAACTTACGCTTGCTTAAGGGGAAAGGTGAGTTGGGGTGCTGCATGAAACCAGAGATTGAAATTAGCACAGATACCGTTCCATAAGCCAAATATGCAATAGACAAGAGCTACTCCTTGCTGAACGAAGTGGACTCAACACCCCATATTAAACGCCTAAGAATATACCTGACTAGAAATAACCTTAAAACCTACGGATTTATATGTCTCCGAAAGAGAATCAAGCGTGTGTACAGCGGCATAAATGCAGCAGTGATAGGATTGGTGAGGTTCGGTGAGCAAATGCAGACCCTCTGAAGTCATATTGCATGGTACCCATTTCATGGGTCTCAACTCTCCAGGTTTAAGGGATTTTTCCTTCAGCTAAAACATGCATGTGGAACACCGATTATGATCCACCGTGTGATCGGGAAACGTGTTAAAATGTGTCTCAGTTTTCGTCCCCTGGTACTCGGGTGCAACATTCAAAACGCTTTACTAACAGTCTCCCCACTTGGAGAGTCAGTGCCTTTAAACTCCTGTTTGGCCCAGTTTGCAATTTCAGCGGAAAATGTACAGGAATAGGGAGAACCAATGAGAGACTAGGTCGAGGTGTCTGGACGGGCAAATTTAACTCTCATTTGCCACCAGGAAGAGGAATTAACCAAAGGTTCAGCGTGCCGTGCCGGAACCACACTAGGGCCTGAAGCAATCCTGCGGTGTTGCGGCCAGCTCACAAGAAAGCGAGTTGAAGAAAGGAGCTCAGGGGCACTGTAATTCACAAACTTGCAGAGTTATAAATGTCAGCTATCGTCCAAAAATATATTGAAGTAAGGCTGCCAAGAGGACTTGAAAGCGGGGCAGAATTGCAGGAAACCGATTTCAGGAGGTAGACGGGAATTGCATGTAAAGCATAGGAAAAGAGGCAGAACGTCCACAATGATGCACTTGGCCAAAAAGGGCGTATGCGTTTTTTCCTGAATATATTCAGGGAAAAACGCATACGCCCTTTTTGGCCAACCAAGCAAGCTTGCAAAGGAAATCTGCACTACAATGAAGTCTCACTGCCCCCCGGTCAAAAGGGCCATCTGAAAAAAGTGTAAAATCCAGAAAGGCAAGACAGGACATGGAGAATTGGGAGCCTTGTTATGCTGATGGGCGGGATGTAAATTGCCAACAGCCACTCTGGAGAAGTGTATGGTGTTTCCTGAAACATCTAAAAAACAAAGCAACAGAGCTTAGGGCACTTCCACTTATGGTCCTATAGCTTAGGGAAATTAAAATCAAAAAGACACAGCCTCCCCAAACTTTGGAACGGCTCTGTTTACAAGAACCTCGTTTACGGTACAAGTTCAATATCACAGAAAGTGAAAAATGGATACAGAAGTTGTGGTACTTACGTAGAATTCAATATCACTCAGCAATGAAATCTATGTCACCAGGCCCATAGCAGCATAATGAGTGGATTCAGGTACGATGATTCTAAGTGAAATAAGTCACACAGAAAAAGAAACGTCATAAGATATCACTAATACACGGAATGTAAACTTGGCTACACAGGAACTGAATTACAAAACAGAACAGGGTCTCAAATGTAGAAAACCAAATTATGCTTGCTTAAGGGGAAAGGTGAGTTGGGGTGCTGCATGAAACCAGAGAATTAAATTAGCACAGATACCGCTCCATAAGCCAAATATGTAATAGACAACAGTTACACCTTGCTCAACGAAGTGGACTCAACACCCCATATTAAACGCCTAAGAATATACCTGACTAGAAATAATCTTAAAACCTACGGATTTATATGTCTCCGAAAGAGAATCAAGCGTGTGTACAGCGGCATAAACGCAGCAGTGATAGGATTGGTGAGGTTCGGTGAGCAAATGCAGACCCTTTGAAGTCATATTGCATGGTACCCATTCCATGGGTCTCAACTCTCCAGGTTTAAGGGATTCTTCCTTCAGCTAAAACATGCATGTGGAACCCAGAGTATGATCCACCGTGTGATCGGGAAACGTGTTCAAATGTGTCTCAGTTTTCGTCCCCTGGTACTCGGGTGCAACATTCAAGACGCTTTACGAACACTCTCCCCACTTGGAGAGTCAGTGCCTTTAAACTCCTGTTTGGCCCAGTTTGCAATTTCTGCGGAAAATGTACAGGAATAGGGAGAACCAATGAGAGACTAGCTGGAGGTGTCTGGACGGGCAAATTTAACTCTCATTTCCCACCAGGAAGAGGAATTAACCAAAGGTTCAGCGTGCCGTGCCGGAACCACACTAGGGCCTGAAGCAATCCTGCGGTGTTGCGGCCAGCTCACAAGAAAGCGAGTTGAAGAAAGGAGCTCAGGGGCACTGTAATTCACAAACCTGCAGAGTTATAAATGACAGCTATCGTCCACAAATATATTGAAGTAAGGCTGCCAAGAGGATTTGAAAGCGGGTCAGAATTGCAGGAAACCGATTTCAGGAGGTAGACGGGAATTGCATGTAAAGCATAGGAAAAGAGGCAGAACGTCCACAATGATGCACTTGGCCGAAAAGGGCGTATGCGTTTTTTCCTGAATATATTCAAGAAAAAACGCATACGCCCTTTTTGGCCAACCAAGCAAGCTTGCAAAGGAAATCTGCACTACAATGAAGTCTCACTGCCCCCCGGTCAAAAGGGCCATCTGAAAAAAGTGTAAAATCCAGAAAGGCAGGACAGGCCATGGAGAACTGGGAGCCTTGTTATGCTGATGGGCGGGATGTAAATTGCCAACAACCACTCTGGAGAAGTGTATGGTGTTTCCTGAAACATCTAAAAAACAAAGCAACAGAGCCTAGGGCACTTCCACTTATGGTCCTATAGCTTAGGGAAATTAAAATCAAAAAGACACAGCAACCACAAAGTTTGGGCCGGCCATGTTTACAAGAACCTCGTTTACGGTACAAGTTCAATATCACAGAAAGCGAAAAATGGATAAAGAAGTCGTGGTACTTACGTACAATGCAATATCACTCAGCAATGAAATCTATGTCATCAGGCCCGTAGCAGCATAATGAGTGGATTCAGGTACGATGATTCTAAGTGAAATAAGTCACACAGAAAAAGAAACATCATAAGGTATCACTAATACACGCAATGTAAACTTGGCTACACAGGAACTGAATTACAAAGCAAAACAGGGTCTCAAATGTAGAAAACCAACTTATGCTTGCTTAAGGGGAAAGGTGAGTTGGGGTACTGCATAAACCAGAGATTGAAATTAGCACAGATACCGTTCCATAAGCCAAATATGTAATAGACAAGAGCTACTCCTTGCTCAACGAAGTGGACTCAACACCCCATAATAAACGCCTATGAATATACCTGACTAGTAAGAATCTTAAAACCTTTGGATTTATATGTCTCCAAAAGAGAATCAAGTGTGTGTACAGCGGCATAAACGCAGCAGTGATAGGATTGGTGAGGTTCGGTGAGCAAATGCAGACCCTTTGAAGTCATATTGCATGGTACCCATTCCATGGGTCTCAACTCTCCAGGTTTAAGGGATTCTTCCTTCAGCTAAAACATGCATGTGGATCCCAGAGTATGATCCACCGTGTGATCAGGTAACGTGTTCAAATGTGTCTCAGTTTTCGTCCCCTGGTACTCGGGTGCAACATTCCAGACGCTTTACTAACACTCTCCCCACTTGGAGAGTCAGTGCCTTTAACCTCCTGGTTGGCCCAGTTTGCAATTTCTGCGTAAGATGAACAGGAATAGGGAGAACCAATGAGAGACTAGATGGAGGTGTCTGGACGGGCAAATTTAACTCTCATTTCCCACCAGGAAGAGGAATTAACCAAAGGCTCAGCGTCCCATGCCAGAAGCACACTAGGGCCTGAAGCAATCCTGCGGTGTTGCAGCGAGCTCACAAGAAAGCAAGTTGAAGAAAGGAACTCAGGGACACTGTAATTCACAAACCTGCAGAGTTATAAATGACAGCTATCCTCCAAAAATATATTGAAGTAAGGCTGCCAAGAGGAGTTGAAAGCGGGGCAGAATTGCAGGAAACCGATTTCAGGAGGTAGACTGGAATTGCATGTAAAGCATAGGAAAAGAGGCAGAACGTCCACAATGATGCACTTGGCCAAAAAGGGCTTATGCGTTTTTTCCTGAATATATTCAGGAAAAAACGCATACGCCCTTTTTGGCCAACCAAGCAAGCTTGCAAATGAAATCTGCACTACAATGAAGTCTCACTGCTCCCCGGTCAAAAGGCTATCTGAAAAAAGTGTAAAATCCAGAAAGGCAGGACTGGCCATGGAGAACTGGGAGCCTTGTTATTCAGATGGGTGGAATGTAAATTGCCAACAGACACTCTGGAGAAGTGAATGGTGTTTCCTGAAACATTCAAAAAACAAAGCAACAGAGCCTAGGGCACTTCCACTTATGGTCCTATAGTTTAGGGAAATTAAAATCAAAAAGACACAGCCACCCCAAAGCTTCGGACAGCTCTGTTTACAAGAACCTCGTTTAATGTACAAGTTCAATATCACAGAAAGCGAAAAATGGATAAAGAAGTTGTGGTACTTACGTACAATGCAATATCACTCAGCAATGAAATCTATGTCATCAGGCCCGTAGCAGCATAATGAGTGGATTCAGGTACGATGATTCTAAGTGAAATAAGTCACACAGAACAAGAAACATCATAAGGTATCACTAATACACGGAATGTAAACTTGGCTACACAGGAACTGAATTACAAAACAGAACAGCGTCTCAAATGTAGAAAACCAACTTATGCTTGCTTAAGGGAAAAGGTGAGTTGGGTTGCTGCATAAAACCAGAGATTGAAATTAGCACAGATACCATTCCATAATCCAAATATGTAATAGACAAGAGCTACTCCTTGCTCAACCAATTGGACTCAACACCCCATATTAAACGCCTAACGATATACCTGTCTAGTAAGAATCTTAAAACCTATGGATTTATATGTCTCCGAAAGAGAATCAAGCGTGTGTACAGCGGCATAAACAGAGCAGTGATAGGAGTGGTGAGGTTCGGTGAGCAAATGCAGACCCTTTGAAGTCATATTGCGTGGTACCCATTCCATGGGTCTCAACTCTCCATGTTTAAGGGATTCTTCCTTCAGCTAAAACATACATGTGGAACCCAGAGTATGATCCACCGTGTGATCGGGAAACGTATTCAAATGTGTCTCAATTTTCATACCCTGGTACTGGGGTTCAACATTCCAGACGCTTTACTAACACTCTCCCCACTTGGAGAGTCAGTGCCTTTAACCTCCTGTTTCGCCCAGTTTGCAGTTTCTCTGGAAGATGAACAGGAAGATGGAGAACCAAGGAGAGACCATCTGTAGGTGTCTGTACGGGCAAATTTAACTCTCATTTCCCACCAGGAAGAGGAATTAACCAAAGGCTCAGTGTGCTATGCCGTAACCACACTAGGGCCAGAAGCAATCCTGCGGTGTTGCGGCCAGCTCACAAGACAGCGAGTTGAAGAAAGGAGCTCAGGGGCACTGTAATTCACAAACCTGCAGAGTTATAAATGACAGCTATCCTCCAAAAATATATTGAAGTAAGGATGCCAAGAGGAGTTGAAAGCGGGGCAGAATTGCAGGAAACCGATTTCAGGAGGTAGACTGGAATTGCATGTAAAGCATAGGAAAAGAGGTAGAACGTCCACAATGATGCACTTGGCCAAAAAGGGCGTATGCGTTTTTTCCTGAATATATTCAGGAAAAAACGCATACGCCCTTTTTGGCCAACCAAGCAAGCTTGCAAAGGAAATCTGCACTACCATGAAGTCTCACTGCCTCCCGGTCAAAAGGGCCATCTGAAAAAAGTGTAAAATCCAGAAAGGCAGGACAGGCCAAGGAGAACTGGGAGCCTTGTTATGCTGATGGGCGGGATGTAAATTGCCAGCAGCCACTCTGGAGAAGTGTATGGTGTTTCCTGAAATATTCAAAAAACAAAGCAACAGAGCCTAGGGCACTTCCACTTATGGTCCTATAGCTTAGGGAAATTAAAATCAAAAAGACACAGCCACCCCAAAGTTTGGGATGGCTCTGTTTACAAGAACCTCCTTTACGGTACAAGTTCAATATCACAGAAAGCGAAAAATGGATAAAGAAGTTGTGGTACTTACGTACAATGCAATATCACTCAGCAATGAAATCTATGTCATCAGGCCCATAGCAGCATAATGAGTGGATGCAGGTACGATGATTCTAAGTGAAATAAGTCACACAGAAAAAGAAACATCATAAGATATCACTACTACACGGAATGTAAACTTGGCTACACAGGAACTGAATTACAAAACAGAACAGGGTCTCAAATGTAGAAAACCAACTTATGCTTGCTTAAGGGGAAAGGTGAGTTGGGGTGCTGCATAAAACCAGAGATTGAAATTAGCACAGATACCGTTCCATAAGCCAAATATGTAATAGACAAGAGCTACTCCTTGCTCAACGCAGTGGACTCAACACCCCATATTAAACGCCTAAGAATATACCTGACTAGAAATAATCTTAAAACCTACGGATTTATATGTCTCCGAAAGAGAATCAAGCGTGTGTACGGCGGCATAAACGCAGCAGTGATAGGATTGGTGAGGTTCGGTGAGCAAATGCAGACCCTTTGAAGTCATATTGCATGGTACCCATTCCATGGGTCTCAACTCTCCAGGTTTAAGGGATTCTTCCTTCAGCTGAAACATGCATGTGGAACACAGAGTATGATCCACCGTGTGATCAGGAAACGTGTTCAAATGTGTCTCAGTTTTCGTCCCCTGGTACTCGGGTGCAACATTCAAGACGCTTTACTAACACTCTCCCCACTTGGAGAGTCATTGTCTTTAAATTCCTGTTTGGCCCAGTTTGCAATTTCTGCGGAAAATGTACAGGAATAGGGAGAACCAATGAGAGACTAGCTGGAGGTGTGTGGACGGGCAAATTTAACTCTCATTTCCCACCAGGAAGAGGAATTAACCAAAGGCTCAGCGTGCCGTGCCGGAACCACACTAGGGCCTGAAGCAATCCTGCGGTGTTGCGGCCAGCTCACAAGAAAGCGAGTTGAAGAAAGGAGCTCAGGGGCACTGTAATTCACAAACCTGCAGAGTTATAAATGACAGCTATCGTCCAAAAATATATTGAAGTAAGGCTGCCAAGAGGACTTGAAAGCGGGGCAGAATTGCAGGAAACCGATTTCAGGAGGTAGACGGGAATTGCATGTAAAGCATAGGAAAAGAGGCAGAATGTCCACAATGATGCACTTGGCCAAAAAGGGCGTATGCGTTTTTTCCTGAATATATTCAGGAAAAAACTCATACGCACTTTTTGGCCAACCAAGCAAGCTTTCAAAGGAAATCTGCACTACAATGAAGTCTCACTACCCCCCGGTCAAAAGGGCCATCTGAAAAAAGTGTAAAATCCAGAAAGGCAGGACAGGCCATGGAGAACTGGGAGCCTTGTTATGCTGGTGGGCGGGATGTAAATTGCCAACAGCCACTCTGGAGAAGTGTATGGTGTTTCCTGAAACATCTAAAAAACAAAGCAACAGAGCCTAGGGCACTTCCACTTATGATCCTATAGCTTAGGGAAATTAAAATCAAAAAGACACAGCCACCCCAAAATTTGGGCCAGGTCTGTTTACAAGAACCTTGTTTACGGTACAAGTTCAATATCACAGAAAGCGAAAAATGGATAAAGAAGTTGTGGTACTTACGTACAATGCAATATCACTCAGCAATGAAATCTATGTCATCAGGCCCGTAGCAGCATAATGAGTGGATGCAGGTACGATGATTCTAAGTGAAATAAGTCACACAGAAAAAGAAACATCATAAGATATCACTACTACACGGAATGTAAACTTAGCTACACAGGAACTGAATTACAAAACAGAACAGGGTCTCAAATGTAGAAAACCAACTTATGCTTGCTTAAGGGGAAAGGTGAGTTGGGGTGCTGCATAAAACCAGAGATTGAAATTAGCACAGATACCGTTCCATAAGCCAAATATGTAATAGACAAGAGCTACTCCTTGCTCAACGCAGTGGACTCAAAACCCCATATTAAACGCCTAAGAATATACCTGACTAGTAAGAATCTTAAAACCTACGGATTTATATGTCTCCGAAAGAGAATCAAGGGTGTGTACGGCGGCATAAACGCAGCAGTGATAGGATTGGTGAGGTTCGGTGAGCAAATGCAGACCCTTTGAAGTCATATTGCGTGGTACCCATTCCATGGGTCTCAACTCTCCATGTTTAAGGGATTCTTCCTTCAGCTAAAACATGCATGTGGAACCCAGAGTATGATCCACCGTGTGATCGGGAAACGTATTCAAATGTGTCTCAATTTTCATACCCTGGTACTGGGGTTCAACATTCCAGACGCTTTACTAACACTCTCCCCACTTGGAGAGTCAGTGCCTTTAACCTCCTGTTTCGCCCAGTTTGCAGTTTCTCTGGAAGATGAACAGGAAGATGGAGAACCAAGGAGAGACCATCTGTAGGTGTCTGTACGGGCAAATTTAACTCTCATTTCCCACCAGGAAGAGGAATTAACCAAAGGCTCAGTGTGCTATGCCGGAACCACACTAGGGCCAGAAGCAATCCTGCGGTGTTGCGGCCAGCTCACAAGACAGCGAGTTGAAGAAAGGAGCTCAGGGGCACTGTAATTCACAAACCTGCAGAGTTATAAATGACAGCTATCCTCCAAAAATATATTGAAGTAAGGATGCCAAGAGGAGTTGAAAGCGGGGCAGAATTGCAGGAAACCGATTTCAGGAGGTAGACTGGAATTGCATGTAAAGCATAGGAAAAGAGGCAGAACGTCCACAATGATGCACTTGGCCAAAAAGGGCGTATGCGTTTTTTCCTGAATATATTCAGGAAAAAACGCATACGCCCTTTTTGGCCAACCAAGCAAGCTTGCAAAGGAAATCTGCACTACCATGAAGTCTCACTGCCTCCCGGTCAAAAGGGCCATCTGAAAAAAGTGTAAAATCCAGAAAGGCAGGACAGGCCAAGGAGAACTGGGAGCCTTGTTATGCTGATGGGTGGGATGTAAATTGCCAGCAGCCACTCTGGAGAAGTGTATGGTGTTTCCTGAAATATTCAAAAAACAAAGCAACAGAGCCTAGGGCACTTCCACTTATGGTCCTATAGCTTAGGGAAATTAAAATCAAAAAGACACAGCCACCCCAAAGTTTGGGATGGCTCTGTTTACAAGAACCTCCTTTACGGTACAAGTTCAATATCACAGAAAGCGAAAAATGGATAAAGAAGTTGTGGTACTTACGTACAATGCAATATCACTCAGCAATGAAATCTATGTCATCAGGCCCATAGCAGCATAATGAGTGGATGCAGGTACGATGATTCTAAGTGAAATAAGTCACACAGAAAAAGAAACATCATAAGATATCACTACTACACGGAATGTAAACTTAGCTACACAGGAACTGAATTACAAAACAGAACAGGGTCTCAAATGTAGAAAACCAACTTATGCTTGCTTAAGGGGAAAGGTGAGTTGGGGTGCTGCCTGAAACCAGAGATTGAAATTAGCACAGATACCGTTCCATAAGCCAAATATGTAATAGACAAGAGCTACTCCTTGCTCAACGAAGTGGACTCAACACCCCATATTAAACGCCTAAGAATATACCTGACTAGTAAGAATCTTAAAACCTACGGATTTATATGTCTCCGAAAGAGAATCAAGGGTGTGTACAGCAGCATAAACGCAGCAGTGATAGGATTGGTGAGGTTCGGTGAGCAAATGCAGACCCTTTGAAGTCATACTGCATGGTACCCATTCCATGGGTCTCAACTCTCCAGGTTTAAGGGATTCTTCCTTCAGCTGAAACATGCATGTGGAACACAGAGTATGATCCACCGTGTGATCAGGAAACGTGTTCAAATGTGTCTCAGTTTTCGTCCCCTGGTACTCGGGTGCAACATTCAAGACGCTTTACTAACACTCTCCCCACTTGGAGAGTCAGTGCCTTTAACCTCCTGTTTGGCCCAGTTTGCAATTTCTGTGGAAAATGAACAGGAATAGGGAGAACCAATGAGAGACTAGGTGGAGGTGTCTGGACGGGCAAATTTAACTCTCATTTCCCACCAGGAAGATAAATGAACCAAAGGCTCCACGTGCCATGCTGGAACTAGATTAGGGCCTGAGGAGATCCTGCGGTGTTGCGGCCAGCTCACAAGAAAGCGAGTTGAAGAAAGGAGCTCAGGGGCACTGTAATTCAGAAACCTGCGGAGTTATAAATGACAGCTATCATCCAAAATTATACTGAAGTAAGGCTGCGAAGAGGACTTGAATGCGGGGCAGAATTGCTGGAAACTGATTTCAGAACGTACACGGGAGTAGCTCTTAAAGCATAGGAAAAGAGACAGAACTTGGAAAATAATGCACTTGGCAAAAAAGGGCATATGTGTTTTATCCAGAGCTCTCATAACTGAGGGGAGGAGATTCCCAGCAGGCTCCAACTGCCACCTGAGGGCTCACATTGCCAAGGCAACGTGAGCATGCCAGGCAGGAGTTACCTCACAGCAGAGGTCCCACCTCACAGAAGGGTGAGAAACCCAGCCAACATCAGACTCTCACCAGAGGGCCCACATCACCAAGGGGATGGGAACCAGGCAGGAGTGTCTTCACATCAGTGGGGCCACATCATCGAAAGCTGAGGTACTCAGCACATGTGTCCTCAAACCAGAGGACCCACATCACCAAGGACCTCGGAGTGAGGCAGGCAGGAGTAGCCTCACAACACTGGGCACATAGAATAAAAAAGTGAGGAATCCAGCAGTTGGAACCTCCCAGCAGGCGGCCCAGAGCACCGAGGCTATGGGATCCAGGCCACAGTGAACTCACAGAAGAGGGCCCATGTCATGAAACTGAGCAACCCAGCCATTGGGACCTCAGAGCAGGAGGCCCACATCCCCATGGGGATGGAATTCTGGTAGGAGTGTCCTCGCACCACTGAGAACGTATCAGAAAATTTTGGGCGACCAGCAGTTAGGGCCTGACGCCAGAGGACCCTCATCACCAAGGGAAGGAGGCTCCCAGCAGGCTCCAACTGCCACCAGAGGGCTGACGTCGCCAAGGCGATGTGTGCCAACCAGGCACGAATGACCTCACAGCAGAGGGCCCACCTCAGAGAAGTGTGACGAACCCAGTCAGGATCAGACTCGCACCAGAGGGCCCACATCACCAAATGGATTGGAACCAGGCAGGAGTGTCCTCACATGAGTAGGGCCACATCATCTAAAGGTGAGGAACCCAGAACATGTGGCTTCAAACCATAGGACACCCATCACCAAGGGGCTGGGAGTGAGGCAGGCAGGAGGAGCCTCATAACAGAGGGCCCAAAAATAAGAAAGGTGAGGAATCCAGCAGTTGGAACCTCCCAGCAGGCGGCCCAGAGCACAGAGGCTAGAGGAACCAGGCCAGAGTGAACTAACACCAGACAGCCCACATCATGAAACTGTGAGCAACCCAGACATTGGGACCTCAGAGCAGAAGGCCCACATCTCCATGGTGATGGGAACATGACAGGAGTGTCCTGGCATCACTGGGCTCACATCAGAAAACGCGGGGTGCTCAGAAGTTAGGGCCTGACGCTAGAGGGCACTCATCACCGAGAGGAGGAGGCTCCCAGCAGGCTCCAGCTGCCACCAGAGGGCCAACGTCGCCAAGGCGATGTGTGCCAGCCTGGCAGGAGTGACCTCACAGCAGAGGGCCCATCTCACAGAAGGGTGAGGAACACAGCCAGGATCAGACTCTCACCAGAGGGCCCACATCACCAAGGGGATGGGAACCAGGCAGGAGTGTCCCCACACCAGTGGGACAACATCATCGAAAGGTGAGGATCCCAGCACATGTGTCCTCAAACCAGAGGAACCACATCACCAAGGGGTTCAGAATGAGGCTGGCAGGACTGGCCTCACAACACAGGGTCCATAGAATATAAAAGTTGAGGAATCCAGCAGTTGGAACCTCCCAGCAAGTGGCCCAGAGCACCGAGGCTATGGGATCCAGGCCGCAGTGAACTCACAGCAGAGGGCCCACATCATGAACCTGTGAGCAGCCCAGCTGTTGGGACCTCAGAACAGAAGGCCCACATCCCCATTGGGATGGGAACCTGGCAGGAGTGGCTTTGCACCACTTAGCACATATCAGAAAAAGTTAGGAGCCCAGCAGTTAGGGCCTGACGCCAGGGGGCCCTCATAACTGAGGGGAGGAGACTCCCAGCAGGTTCCAACTGCCAACAGAGGGCCCACGTCTACAAGGTGGCATGCGCCAGCCAGGCAGTAGTGACCTCACAGCAGAGGGCCTATCTCACAGAAGGGTGAGGAACCGAGGCAGGATGAGACTCTCACCAGAGGGCCCACAACACCAAGGGGATGGGAACCAGTCAGGACTGTCCTCCCACCAGTGGGGCCACATCATCGAAAGCTGAGGAACCCAGCACATGTGGCCTCATATCAGAGGACATACATCACAAAGGGGATGGGAGTGAGGCAGGTAGGAGGAGCCTAAAAACAGAGGGCCCAAAGAATAAAAAAAGTGAGGAATCCAGAATTTGGAACCTCCCAGCAGGCGGCCGAGAGCACAGAAGCTATGGGATGCAGGCAGGAGTGAACTAACACCAGAGAGCCCACATCATGAAACTGTGAGCAACCCAGGCATTGGGACCTCAGAGCAGAAAGCCCACATCCCCATGGGGATGGGAACCTGACAGGAGTGTCCTGGCATCACTGGGCTCACATCAGAAAACGTGGGGAGCCCAGCAGTTAGAGCCTGATGCTAGAGGGCCGTCATCACCGAGGGCAGGAGGCTCCCAGCAGGTTCCATGTGCCAACAGAGGGCCCACGTCACCAAGGTGATGTGTGCAAGTCAGGCAGTATTGACCTCACAGCAGAGGGCCTACCTCACAGAAGAGTGAGGAACCCAGCCAGTATAAGACTGTCACCAGAAGGCCCACATCACCAAGGGGATGGAAACCAGGCAGGAGTGTCCTCACACGAGTGGGGTCACATCATCGAAAGGTGAGGAACGCAGCACATGTGGCCTCAAGCCATAGGACAGTCATCACCAAGGGGCTGGCAGTGAGGCAGGCAGGAGGAGCCTCACAACAGAGGGCACATAGAATAAAAAAGTTGAGGAATCCAGCAGTTGGAACCTCCCAGCAGGCGGCTCAGAGCACCGATGATAAGGGATCCTTGCCGGAGTGAACTCACAGAGGGCCCACATCATGGTACTGTGAGCAAGCCAGCCGTTTTGACCTCAGAGCAGAAGGCCCATATCGCCATGGGGATGGGAACCTGGCAAGAGTCTCCTCACTCACTTGGCGCACATCAGAAAATGTGGGGAGCCCTGCAGTTATGGCCTAAGGCAAGAGGGCCCTCATCACTGAGGGAAGGAGGATCCCAGCACACTCCAACTGCCACCAGAGGGCCCACGTCGCCAAGGTGACCTGTGCCAGACAGGCATGATTGACCTCACAGCAGAGGGCCCACCTCACAGAAGGGTGAGGAACCCAGCCAGGAGCAGACTCTCACCTGAGGGCCCACATCAGCAAGGGGATGGGAACCAGTCAGGACTGTCTTCCCTCCAGTGGGGTCACATCATCGAAAGGTGCGGAACCCAGCACATGTGGCCTCAAATCAGAGGACACATATCACAAAGGGAATGGGAGTGAGGCAGGCAGGAGTAGCCTAAAATCAGAGGGCCCAAAGAATAAGAAAGGTGAGGAATCCAGCAGTTGGAACCTCCCAGCAGGCGGCCCAGAGCACAGAAGCTATGGGATGCAGGCAGGAGTGAACTAATACCAGAGAGCCCACATCATGAAACTGTGAGCAACCCAGGCTTTGGGACCTCAGAGCAGAAGGCCCACATCCCAATGGGGATGTGAACCTGGCTGGAGTGTCCTCGCACCACTGGGCGCACATCACAAAATGTGGGGAGCCCAGCAGTTAAGGCCTGATGCCAGAGGGCCCTCATCACCGAGGAGAGGAGGCTCCCAGCAGGCTCCAAGTGCCACCAGAGGGCTCATGTCCACAAGGCGAGGTGAGCAAGCCAGGCAGGAGTGACCTCACAGCAGACGGCCCACCTCACAGATGGTTGAGGAACCCAGCCAGGATCAGACTCTCAACAGAGGGCCCACATCACCAAGGTGATGTGAACCAGGCAGGAGTCTCCTAAGACCATTGGTCCCACATCATCGAAAGGTGAGGAACCCAGCACATGTGGCCTCAAACCAGACGACACACATCACGAAGGGGATGGGAGTGAGGCAGGCAGGAGGATCCTCACAACAGAGGGCCCAAAAAGTTAAAAAAGTGAGGAATCCAGCAGTTGGAGCCTCCCAGCAGGCGGCCAAGAGCACAGAGGCTATGGGATCCAGGCTTCTGTGAACACCAGAGAGCCCACATCATGAAAATGTGAACAACCCAGCCATTGGGACCTCAGAGCAGAAGGCCCACAACCCCATGGAGATGGGATCCTAAGAGGAGTGCCAAAGCATCACCGGGCTCCCTAAGAAAAGTTGGTGAGTCCAGCAGTTAGGGCCTGACGCAAGAGGGTCCTCATCACCGGGGGGAGGAGATTCCCAGCACGCTCCAACTGCCACCACACTGCTGACTTCACCAAGGCAATGTGTGCCAGCCATGCAGGAGTGACCTATCAGCAGAGGGTCTCCCTCACAGGTGGGTGAGGAACAAAGCCAGGAACAGACTCTCACCAGGGGGTCCACATAACCACGTGGATGAGAACCAAGCAGGAGTGTCCTCACACTAGTGGGGCCACATCATCGAAAGGTGAGGAACCCAGCAAAGGTGGCCACAAACCAGAGGACCCACATCACCAAGGGGTTGAGAGTGAGGTAGGTGTCTGGACGGGTATATTTAACACTCATTTCCCACCAGGAAGAGGAATTAACCAAAGGCTCAGCGTGCCCTGCCAGAAGCAGATTAGGACCTGAAGCAGTCTTGCGGGTTTGCGGCCAGCTCACAAGAAAGCGAGTTGAAGAAAGGAGCTCAGGGACCCTGTAATTCACAAACCTGGAGAGTTATAAATAACAGATAACGTCCAAAAATATATTGAAGTAAGGCTGCGAAGAGGACTTGAAAGCGGGGCAGAATTTCAGGAAACCGATTTCAGGAGGTAGACTGGAATTGCATTTAAAGCATAGGAAAAGAGGCAGAACATCGACAATGATGCACTTGGCAACAAAGGGCGTATGAGTTTGTTCCTGAATATATTCAGGAAAAAACACATATGCCCTTTTTGGCAAACCAAGCAAGCTTGCAATGGAAATGCGAACTACTATGAAGTGTCACTTCCCCCCGGTCTAAAGGGCCATCTGAGAAAAGTGTAAAATCCAGAAAGGCAAGACAGGCCATGGGGAAAAAGGAGCCTTGTTATGCTGATGGCGGGATGTAAATTGCCAACAGCCACTCTGGAGAAGTGTATGGTGTTTCCTGATACATCTGAAAAACAAAGCAACAGAGTCTAGGGCATTTCCACTTATGGTCCTATAGCTTAGGGAAATTAAAATCAAAAAGACACAGCCACCCCAAAATTTGGGACGGCTCTGTTTACAGGAACCTCTTCTACAGTACGAGTTAAATATCCCAGAGAACAAATAATTGATAAAGAAGTTGCGGTACTTACGTACAACAGAATACCACTCAGCAATGAAATCTGTGTCACCAGGCCTGTACCAGCATAATGAGTGGATTGAGGCATGATGATTCTAAGTGAAATAAGTCACACAGAAAAAGAAACATCATAAGGTATCACTAATGCACGGAATGTAAACTTGGCTACACATGAACTGAATTACAAAACAGAACAGGGTCTCAAGATTAGAAAACCAACTTATGCTTGCTTAAAGGGAAAGGTGAGTTAAGGGGGTGCTGCATAAAACCAGAGATTGAAATTAGCACAGATACCGTTCCATAAGCCAAATATGTAATAGACAAGACCTACCCCCTGCTCAACGAAATGGACTCAACAATGAGGTATCACCTCACACCTGTTAGAATGGGCATCATCTGAAAATCTACAAACAACAAATGCTGGAAAGGGTGTGGAGAAAAGGAACCCTCTTCCACTATTGTTGGGAATATAAGTTGATACAGTCACTATGGAGAACAATATGGAGTTTCTTAAGAAACTAATAATAGAATTACCATATGATACAGCGATCCCAGGACTGGACATATACCCAGACAAAACCATAAATCAAAAAGAGACATTCACCGCAATGTTCATTGCATCACTATTTACAATATCGAGGTAATGGAAGCAACCTAAATGCCCACAGACAGACGAATGCATAAAGATGTGGTACATATATAAAATGGAATATTACTAAGCCATGAAAGGAATGAAATTGGGTCATTTGTAGAGACGTCGATGGATCTAGAGACTGTCATACAGAGTGAAGTAAGTCAGAAAGAGAAAAACAAATCTTGTATATTCATGCATATATGTGGAACCTAGAAAAACTGTACAGATTAACCGTTTTGCAAGGCATAAATAGAGCAACAGATGTAGACAACAATCGTATGGACAACAAGGGGGGAAAGCTCTTGGAGGGGTGGTGGTGGGAGGAGTTGAGAGATTGGGATTGGCATGTAAACATTTATATGTATAAAATAGATAACCAATGAGAAGCTGCTGTATAAAAATATAAAATAAAATTCAAAATTAAAAAGAAATAAAATTTAAAAAATAAAACAGAAAAAACAATTATTCCCTTCACATACATTTATATGAATAAATTATTTCCATGCTTATATCTGTAAATACAAAAAAGAGGAATAAAATCTACCTTGAACCAAAAACAAAAAAGAGAAAAAAAAAAAACAGAACCCACCAGTTACTCAGAGGAAAACCGTATCAGGGCACTTGCTCCAGTTGTAAACAATTCTGAAGTTGGTCAGTGGTGGGGAATCGTCTCCCATTCAGCCAGCAGCCCCCACACAACAAGCGTCCTCATTGCAAAGCTGGGGCACCGTGCCGAGGCATCTGTGAGTAAACGTGAGCTGAGCCCCAGGCCAGTTGCTGCTGAACTGTTCCCGCCCTTCCCAGGTAAAACACCTGAATATATACAAGGACTTGAAAGCCTAGAGGAAGGGCCATGGAGCCACACGAGTGACAGCATGCCAGCTGACTTGGTGCCTGCAGGCCAGCCAGGATGGTCCTGGCCCTGGGTGCTCTTCTGGAAGATTTCTATTTCCCTGCCTGAGATACCCGTCCTGTCCCTGCCCCCACTGCTTTTTTCCTTCCTCACCTCTGCCCAGGGAGAAATTCCAGCAGCAGGTATGGGTGACACATCCTCTTCTTTAGCAGGTGGCAGCCTGGCAACTGCTGCAGAAAGTCCAGCAGAGCCCCACTCACACTGGGCCACCCACAAAGCCGTGGCCTCTCACTCCCTCCCACCAGCCCAGCCCCGAGACTGCTGACAGGGCAGAGAAAATGGCGTCAGGCACAGCTGCAGGGGCTTTTGCTGCCTGGAGTGGTATTTATATTGATCTCAACCCAGGCACACCTGGGGAGGGCTGGCCGGCATGGTAAGGCTGCCCAGGTAACCAATCATCACCCCTCAGGGGCTCACAGTTGCAGAAAATGGAACTTGCTGAACCAGCCAGGTCCAAGGAACAGGTGTGGGCTCCTGAGAGTCAGGATAGACAAGGGGCTGCAGCTTTGGCTTGTTTTCTAATCATTTTATCTGGCCCATGAGTGGGAGACAACTTCAAGAAAACCCTCTCCTAATGAGAGGAACCCAGGAGTCAGGGAGAGGAGGGGTGGGTGGTGGTTGGAGACAGAGGCCTGGTGCCCTGGGTGCAGTGGAAGTCTCTGGAAGACCAGGTGGAGGGAGGCCACACAGAGTGATGCCCAGGGTCACAGACCTGTCGGAGCTGCTGTTTGTTAGTTCAAGTCCTGCTCTGAGGTGCTCTGTGTCAGCTCTGAGCGACAGGTGAGCTGGGGGTGCTCTTCAATGAGGGCTATGTGCACGGTTCCTGTGTGCCCAGCCCTGCCACGGTACCTGCAAGGGTAGCTCTGTATCCTGGGAGGGGCCTGACCATGAGAGCCCCGTGGGCTGGGTTGGGGGTGGGGTACCTGCCCAGGAGAGCTCCATATCCTGGGATTGGCCTGACCACGAGAGCCCCATGGGCTGCTGGGGACCTGGTAAAGGATGTCAGGACAGTCAGTGAAGCCACCGAGGATATACCTCCAGTTGCTCCTGATACCTACACCCTGCTGGTCATTCTACCAACCACCAGGACATGGTATTCTGTATTAGTCTTCAATGATGCCTTCTTTTGTATTCCATTAGTCCCAGAGTCACAAGAAATTTTGGCTTGTGAGTGGCAGGACTCAACATACAACTAAAACAATACTTCCGGGCCGTCTTGCCCCAAGGGTTCAAAAATTCCCACACCATCTTTGGGGAAAGCTTAGCTAAAGACCGAAAAGTTCTACCTCTGGAAAAGGAAACCCTCCTTCAATATGCAGACGACATTCTGATCGCCAGCCCTACTAAGGAGGCCTCTGAACTACCAAGCCAATAAAGGATAGAAGTTGTCCAAGAAAAAGCTCAAATATCACAGACTGCAGTGACCTGCCTGGGCTTCATTCTCACACAAGGTCAGAGAAGCCCATCCCAGGAAAGGGAAGAAACCATTTGCAGCCTTACCCCTTTCTAAAACTAGAAGACAGCTTAGGGGTTCCTGGGGAGGCCAGGGTTTGCTGCTTCTGGATCCCTAACTACAGTCTACTAGCTGGGCCTCTATATGAAACACTGAAAGGAAAAGATGATGATCCTTTTGAACAGAATCCAGAAGTGGCCTTTCAAGAATGGAAAGAGCAGTCAATTCAGACCCTTGCCCTGGAACTCCCTAATTGAGCTAAACCCTTTGACCTTTCCATTCCCGGTGAAAGGTGAATCGCCATTGGAGAATTAGTGCAAAAACTGGGACCACTTGAAATGGAACAACGCAAGAATGCCATCCAGGTAGGATAAACTACAGTCACCAAAGGGCTTGGCCCACTGCCACATCTGGCCAAGATACTGGCGGTATCTAAAAACCTGGAAATCAGCAGCCCAAAAGGCCACCTCCCTCCTAAGGGAAAAGGACCCCACGTGGTGATCCTAATCACCAACCATGCCCTGAAGTTGCAGGGTTCGCTCCGTGGGCACACCGACCTCGAGTGAGGAGGCCCTCCAACTCCAACATCCAGAGAGATAACCGGGGGCAACAGGGCACCATGACGACTCGTGTGAACATCACTTGACCTGGAGTTTCTCTCATAAAACAACAATAGTGTGTCCCAAAGGAGTAGACTACTGCTTGCAGGACTTCCTGCACCCGGAGGGGAGCTAATAATCTTGGCGGGGGAACCGTATATCACACTGTCACCATAGAAAAGCCTACAGACACCGTGATGATGGTGGCCAATAAGACCGGCTGGACTCCTGTTTACTTCAAAAGGCTGTTGACTCAGTGGCCATCATGGTCCTTGATCACCACTGACCCTGGACTGTCTGGGAGTTGAGCGGGCAGGGCTCTGACACCTGGTGCTGTTTTTACGTTAATTCAGGGGCCTAACTGAAGAAAGAGCAGACTACTGGTCAGAGCATCTAGGCTGGCAGAAACGGTCAGCCTAAGGTGGCCGAACAAATGTGGGGCGGGGTGAAACCGGCCCCCACAGCGTCTCTGCACATCTCTTTCCTGGACCCTTAAAGGTCATTAGAATCTATAACACTTCCAATGCTGGTGCTCAGGCGGACGAGCAGGGAGGCAGGGGTCCTGGGGCCAATCAACGTCACCTGGAGGCTGCTGGGGAGAAGTTCTGACCCTCGTCCCCTGGTATGAGGGCTCCCAACTCAGCACTCAGCAGTTACAGAAGAAGGGTCTGCACCCTCAGCACTCCAAGAATGAGGAACGGGACAAAAGGCAGAGGAGGGGTTTGTCCCCAGCAAAGCCCATTAAAAATCCCTGGGAGATAAAAATAGAATGTGGGCAATAAAGTCAAGTCTGACCTTTTTTATCCTTTGTGCTTTGTCTAATTTCACGTGCTCCTAGGGTCCCGCATGCAGAGGTTCCACACCCGGCACTTCAGACCAGATTTCCTGGTGCAGAATGGCTGGGTCGACACCTCAGCTCCTGGGGCCCAGTGCAGACTCCGAGATATAGAGCCTAAGCTGCAGCCAACCCGGCCCTTGAGAGCTCCGCCCCCTCCCTCTCACTGACTCTGACAGGATCTCTACACAGCAGCCCAGCCCACAGCCCACGGGGTAGTGCATGCTCTCACCTCTCCATTCTCTGATCAAAATATAAAGTTTCCTTTGCTTGGGAACCAAACTCAGTCTCGATCTGTTGGCCCCAATGACACTGGGCAGGGGGACCCTTGTTGGGGTCCACTCTGGAGGATCAGTAACAGAAATTGAGACTATTGTAACTTCAATGAACAGATGTGTGAGCCGAACTGTAGTTAACATAGAACAGTTTATAAGGCTCGGGTAAAATAAGATGTTTCTAACACTTCCATTTGATATTTCCATCACTTTATTATAAGCAAGTTCAGTGAAAAGGTTTGTCTTATTTGTCAGGTCAATATTAGAGAAATGAAGTGATTTCTTTCCAAGGATGTACATCTAATAATCTTGGTTAAAGCTTCAATCTTGTTTTAAATGCTTTTCCATTGAAAATGATACCTCTCTTTCAGCTCCCCCATTTCTGAGAAGTATAAAATCTTATAATTTATTATTACCAAAGGGGAAAGGTGGGAGGAGGGATAAATTAACAGTTTGGAATTAACACATACACACTGCTATGTATAAAATAGATCATCAACAAGGAACTACTGTATAGCACAGGGAACTACACTCAATATTGTGCAATAACCTATAAGGGGAAATAATCGGAAAAAGAATAGATATTTTTATTGACATCATCTATCAATGACAGTTAAAGTGTAACCTAAGGGAAGCCGGTGGTGAGTGCTTCTGACCCTGAAGACTTCAGTCATCTAAAGTTTGGACTCTGCCTACTTCCCAAGGCCCTTAATGAACATATGTGTAGCCGTAGCTTAAAAAACTCCCCAGTTTGGGTTTCGGGGAGACACTGATTTTGAAAAAGCCCTGGTGTTCTCCTTACATGAATGGGACTCTTCCTACTGCTAAAACATGTCTGTCACACCCAGAGGATGGTATACCGTCTGATTGGGAAGAGTTTGGAAAAGGCATCTCATCTCCTCATCTCCTGGTGCTCGGGTTCACCCCTCCAGCGTCTTTACTAACAGTCTCCCCACTTGGAGATGTCAGCACTGTCAACATCCTGTTGCGTACAGTTTGGAATTTGTCCAGAGGATGAAGCGGAAGGATGAGGAACAATGAGAGACAAGTCCTAGGTGTTCAGACAGGCACATGTCACTCTAATTTCCAATCAGGAAGATGAATTGACCAAAGGCTAGGGTTGCCCATGGAAACAGTATAGGGCTTGAGGAAATCCCACTGCTTTGTGGCCAGTTCCCATAAACACAAGTTGAACAATGGAACTCAGGGGCAGTAAAATTCACGAAACTGCAGAGTTGAAAATATCTATCACTGAAAAATGTCTTGAGGAAAGTCAAAGAAAAGGATTGGCAAGCAAGGGAGAATGGCAGGAAAGGGATTTGAGGAGGTAGAAAGGACTCGCCATTAAGCACAAGAAAAGGGGCTGAACATTGCCGACATTGCAGTTGGCCAAAAAGGCTGTATGTGTTTTTTTCTGTATATATTCAAGAAAAGGGCATACACTTTTTTAGCCAACCAAACAGGTGGGCACTGGAAATCAATACTACAAAAGATATCACTTCGCATCAGTCAGAAGAGCCATCCTCATAAAGTGTAAACGCCAGAAATGCAGGACAGGGCAAGGAGAAGAGGGAGCCCTGTGAGGCTTATAGTGGAAATGTATATTGCCAACGGCCATTCTGGAGAAGTGTATTGTGTTTACTAAAGCATCTAAAAAATGAGCTACAGAGCATAGGGCACTTGCACTCATGGGCGTATATCTTGGGAAAAACAAAAATCGAGAGGACACAGGCACCCCAATGTTTACTGCCTCTCTGTTTAAAAGATCCTCGACTAGGATATAACTTAAATGTCTCTGGAGGGAAAAAATGGATAGAGATGTGGTACTTATGTAGAGTGGAATATTACTCAGCCTGGAAATCAATGAAATATGGCCAGTTGTAACAACTCCGGAGGAGTTACGTATGATCATTCTAAGTGACATAATTCAAAAAGAAAAAGACACATATCATAAGATATCACTTAAAGGTGGAATCCAAAATGGCTACACATGAAATAAATTACAAAACAAAAACATAGTCAAATATGTAGAAAACGCGTAAGGCTGCTAAACGGGAAAGGTGGGGAGGGGTGAGGCATCATCCAGGAGGTTGAAATTAGCAAAGATACCATTCCAAATACCAAACTGATAATCAACAAGGCCTACACGGTAGCTAAAAGAACTGCACTCAGCACACTCAAGTCACCGGAAAAGAATATCTATGACTGGTAAGAATCTGAATAAGAATTTATTGATGTCTCTCTGTACGTGAATCAAGTGGATGTACAGCAGCAAGAAACAGAGCTTTGAAAATCAGCTGTAACCAATATAGTAATAAATTGAAAAAAATAAACGACAGAGAGACAGAGAAAACCTCTTACAACTTTTCCTCAGGGACGGTGATGCAACATGGATTGAACACATCTAGACCCACAGCAGGATGAGACATAAGGCTGGAAACTGTTCATGCTAAGAGAAATGTGAGGTTGGGTGAGGAAATGCACACCCTTTAAAGTAATACTACCTGGTACCCATTCAATGGGTCCCAAATCTGCAGGTTCAAGGAATCTTCCTACAGCTAAAACATGCATGGAAAACCCAGAGGACTGTACACCATGTGATCGGGAGATGTGTCTAAAATGCACCTCATTTATCCTCTCCTGGTGCTCCTGTTCATCATTCCAGCCACGTTACTTAGAATCTCCCCACTTAGAGAATCAGCACATTTAAACTTCTGTTTCACACATTTTGCAAATTGTGAGGAGGATGAACGGGAAGAGGGGGAAACAATGAGAGAAGAGTTGTAGGGGTTTGGACGGGCACATGTCACTCTAATTTCCCATTAAGAATAAGAATTAAAAAAAGGCTCAGCCCGCCTCGCCGGAGCCAAAATAGGGCCTGAAGCAATCCTGCGGTTTTGAGGCCAGCTCACAAAAGAGCAACTTAAAAAATGGAGCTCAGGGTCACTGCAATTCACAAACCTGCAGAGTTATAAATGAAAACTAACGTCCAAAAATATGTTGAGGTAAGGCAAAGAAGAGGATCTGAATGCAAGACAGAATTGCAAGAAACAGATTTCAAGAGATAGATTGGACTCGCCTTTAAAGCACATGAAAAGCGGCAGAATTTCGACAATGATGCAGTTGGCCCAAAAGGGAGTATGCGTTTTTTCCTGAATATATCCAGGAAAAAACGCATACGCACTTTATGGGCAACCAAGCAAGCAAGCAATGCAAATGTGCACAACAAAGAAGTCTCATTTCCCACCGGTCAAAAGGGCCATCCGAAAAAATTGTAAACACCAGAAATGCAGGACAGGCCATGGAGAACAGGGAGCCTTTATACGCTGATGGACAGTGTGTGAACTGCCGAGAGCCACTCTGGAGAAGTGTATGGTGGTTCCTAAATCATCTAAAAAACAGAGCGACAGAGCATAGGGCACTTCCAATCACGGGAGTATATCTAGGGAAGTCTAAAAATCAACAAGACACAAGCACACCACAGTTTAGGGCTACTCTGTTTACAAGAACCTCAACTTCAGTACACCTTAAATATCCCAGGAAAGAGAACAATGGATAAAGAAAATGTGGTACTTATGTACAATGGAATATCTCTTCACCATGAAATCAATGTAATAAGGCTAGTAGAAGGATAAAGAGTGGATTGAGGTCCGATAATACTACTTGAAATAAGTCAAACAGAAAAAGAAACATATCATAAGATATCACTTATAGAGGGAGGATAAATATGGCTGCACAAAAAATGAATTACAAAACAGAACAGTGTCTCACATTTAGAAAACACACTTATGTCAGCTTAAGGGGAAAGGAGAGGTGGGGTGATGCATAAAACCAGAGTTTGAAATTAGCACAGATACCGTTCAATAAACCAAATAGGTATCAGACAAGATCTACACCTCGCTCAATGAACTGGCCTCAACACACCCTATACACCGCAGAGAAATATATCTGAGTAATAAGAATCTTAAAACCCATGTATTGATATATCTCCATAAGGGAATCAAGTGTGCGCAGAGCGGCACAAACACAGCAGTGAAAATAAGCTAAACCTCATTATAGAAATAAATTTTAAAACCAAAACGCAGAAACAATGAAAGAGAGAAAAATTCTTACAAAATTCGCTCAGGGGCTGTGATGCAACCTGGAATGACCACATATAAACCCACAGCTGGATAAGACATAAGGCTGGACACTTGGGGCTGAAAGGATTGGAGAGCTTTGGTGAGCAACTGCCGAAAGTTTAATGCAATACTTCATGCTACTTATTCCAAGGGTCCCAACACTCCAAGTTGAAGGGAATCTTCCTACAGCTAAACCATGCATGGGAAATCCAGCGGATGGTATACCATATGATCGGGAAAGGTTTCTAAAATGCACCTCATTTTCCTCTCCTGGGGCTCCGGATCAACATTCCAGCCACTTTACTAACAACATCTCCACATGGAGAGTCAATGCCTTTAAGTTCCGGTATCGCACAGTCTGCAGTTAGTGCGGAGGATGAATGGGAATAGGGGGAACCAGTGAGAAAATAGCTGTAGCGGTTTCAATGGGCACATGTCACTCTAATTTCACATCAGGAAGAAGAATTAACCAAAGGCAGAGCAAGGCGCCCCAGAAGAAGAATAGGGCCTGAAGAAATCCTGTGGATATGAGGCAAGATCACAAAAATAAGAGCTGAAAAATGGAGCTAAGGGCCACTGCAATTCAAAAACCTGCAGAGTTATAAAGGCCAACTATTCTCCAAAAGTATATTGAGGTAAGGCTATGAAGAGGCACTGAGAGCAAGGCAGAACTGCAGGAAACTGATTTCAGGAGGTAGACAGGAATTGCACTGAAAACATATGAAAACACTCAGAACGTCGACAATGATGCACTTGGCCAAAAAGGGCGTATGCGTTTATTCCTGAATATATTCAGGAAGAAACGCATACGCCCTTTCTGGCCAACCAAGCAAGCTCTCAAAGGAAATCTGCACTACAATGAAGTCTCACTTCACCCCGGTCAAAGGGCCATCTGAAAAAAGTGTAAAATCCAGAAAGGCAGGACAGGCCATGGAGAACTGGGAGCCTTGTTATGCTGATGGGCGGGATGTAAATTGCCAGCAGCCACTCTGGAGAAGTGTATGGTGTTTCCTGAAACATCTAAAAAAGAAAGCAACACAGGCTAGGGCACTTCCACTTATGGTCCTATAGCTTAGGGAAATTAAAATCAAAAAGACACAGCCACCCCAAAGATGGGACGGCTCTGTTTACAAGAACCTCGTTTATGGTACAAGTTCAATATCACAGAAAGCGAAAAATGGATAAAGAAGTTGTGGTACTTACGTACAATGCAATATCACTCAGCAATGAAATCTATGTCATCAGGCCCGTAGCAGCATAATGAGTGGATTCAGGTACGATGATTCTAAGTGAAATAAGTCACACAGAAAAAGAAACATCATAAGGTATAACTAATACACGGAATGTAAACTTGGCTACACAGGAACTGAATTACAAAACAGAACAGGGTCTCAAATGTAGAAAACCAACTTATGCTTGCTTAAGGCGAAAGGTGAGTTGGGGTGCTGCATAAAACCAGAGATTGAAATTAGCACAGATACCGTTCCATAAGCCAAATATGTAATAGACAAGAGCTACTCCTTGCTCAACGAAGTGGACTCAACACCCCATATTAAACGCCTAAGAATATACCTGACTAGTAAGAATCTTAAAACCTATGGATTTATATGTCTCCGAAAGAGAATCAAGCGTGTGTACAGTGGCATAAACGCAGCAGTGATAGGATTGGTGAGGTTCAGTGAGCAAATGCAGACCCTTTGAAGTCATATTGCATGGTACCCATTCCATGGGTCTCAGCTCTCCAGGTTTAAGGGATTCTTCCTTCAGCTAAAACATGCATGTGGAACCCAGAGTATGATCCACCGTGTGATCGGGAAACGTGTTCAAATGTGTCTCAGTTTTCGTCCCCTGGTACTCGGGTGCAACATTCCAGACGCTTTACTAACACTCTCCCCACTTGGAGAGTCAGTGCCTTTAACCTCCTGTTTGGCCCAGTTTGCAATTTCTGTGGAAAATGAACAGGAATAGGCAGAACCAATGAGAGACTAGGTGGAGGTGTCTGGACGGGCAAATTTAACTCTCATTTCCCACCAGGAAGATAAATGAACCAAAGGCTCTGTGTGCCATGCTGGAACTATATTAGGGCCTGAGGAGATCCTGCGGTGTTGCGGCCAGCTCACAAGAAAGCGAGTTGAAGAAAGGAGCTCAGGGGCACTGTAATTCAGAAACCTGCGGAGTTATAAATGACAGCTATCATCCAAAATTATACTGAAGTAAGGCTGCGAAGAGGACTTGAATGCGGGGCAGAATTGCTGGAAACTGATTTCAGAACGTACACGGGAGTAGCTCTTAAAGCATAGGAAAAGAGACAGAACTTGGAAAATAATGCACTTAGCAAAAAAGGGCATATGTGTTTTATCCAGAGCTCTCATAACTGAGGGGAGGAGATTCCCAGCAGGCTCCAACTGCCACCTGAGGGCTCACATTGCCAAGGCAACGTGAGCATGCCAGGCAGGAGTTACCTCACAGCAGAGGTCCCACCTCACAGAAGTGTGAGAAACCCAGCCAACATCAGACTCTCACCAGAGGGCCCACATCACCAAGGGGATGGGAACCAGGCAGGAGTGTCTTCACATCAGTGGGGCCACATCATCGAAAGCTGAGGTACTCAGCACATGTGTCCTCAAACCAGAGGACCCACATCACCAAGGACCTCGGAGTGAGGCAGGCAGGAGTAGCCTCACAACACTGGGCACATAGAATAAAAAAGTGAGGAATCCAGCAGTTGGAACCTCCCAGCAGGCGGCCCAGAGCACCGAGGCTATGGGATCCAGGCCACAGTGAACTCACAGAAGAGGGCCCATGTCATGAAACTGAGCAACCCAGCCATTGGGACCTCAGAGCAGGAGGCCCACATCCCCATGGGGATGGAATTCTGGTAGGAGTGTCCTCGCACCACTGAGAACGTATCAGAAAATTTTGGGCGACCAGCAGTTAGGGCCTGACGCCAGAGGACCCTCATCACCAAGGGAAGGAGGCTCCCAGCAGGCTCCAACTGCCACCAGAGGGCTGACGTCGCCAAGGCGATGTGTGCCAACCAGGCACGAATGACCTCACAGCAGAGGGCCCACCTCAGAGAAGTGTGACGAACCCAGTCAGGATCAGACTCGCACCAGAGGGCCCACATCACCAAATGGATTGGAACCAGGCAGGAGTGTCCTCACATGAGTAGGGCCACATCATCTAAAGGTGAGGAACCCAGAACATGTGGCTTCAAACCATAGGACACCCATCACCAAGGGGCTGGGAGTGAGGCAGGCAGGAGGAGCCTCATAACAGAGGGCCCAAAAATAAGAAAGGTGAGGAATCCAGCAGTTGGAACCTCCCAGCAGGCGGCCCAGAGCACAGAGGCTAGAGGAACCAGGCCAGAGTGAACTAACACCAGACAGCCCACATCATGAAACTGTGAGCAACCCAGACATTGGGACCTCAGAGCAGAAGGCCCACATCCCCATGGTGATGGGAACATGACAGGAGTGTCCTGGCATCACTGGGCTCACATCAGAAAACGTGGGGTGCTCAGAAGTTAGGGCCTGACGCTAGAGGGCACTCATCACCGAGAGGAGGAGGCTCCCAGCAGGCTCCAGCTGCCACCAGAGGGCCAACGTCGCCAAGGCGATGTGTGCCAGCCTGGCAGGAGTGACCTCACAGCAGAGGGCCCACCTCACAGAAGGGTGAGGAACACAGCCAGGATCAGACTCTCACCAGAGGGCCCACATCACCAAGGGGATGGGAACCAGGCAGGAGTGTCCCCACACCAGTGGGACAACATCATCGAAAGGTGAGGATCCCAGCACATGTGTCCTCAAACCAGAGGAACCACATCACCAAGGGGTTCAGAATGAGGCTGGCAGGACTGGCCTCACAACACAGGGTCCATAGAATATAAAAGTTGAGGAATCCAGCAGTTGGAACCTCCCAGCAACTGGCCCAGAGCACCGAGGTTATGGGATCCAGGCCGCAGTGAACTCACAGCAGAGGGCCCACATCATGAACCTGTGAGCAGCCCAGCTGTTGGGACCTCAGAACAGAAGGCCCACATCCCCATTGGGATGGGAACCTGGCAGGAGTGGCTTCACACCACTTAGCACATATCAGAAAATGTTAGGAGCCCAGCAGTTAGGGCCTGACGCCAGGGGGCCCTCATAACTGAGGGGAGGAGACTCCCAGCAGGTTCCAACTGCCAACAGAGGGCCCACGTCTACAAGGTGGCATGCGCCAGCCAGGCAGTAGTGACCTCACAGCAGAGGGCCTATCTCACAGAAGGGTGAGGAACCGAGGCAGGATGAGACTCTCACCAGAGGGCCCACAACACCAAGGGGATGGGAACCAGTCAGGACTGTCCTCCCACCAGTGGGGCCACATCATCGAAAGGTGAGGAACCCAGCACATGTGGCCTCATATCAGAGGACATACATCACAAAGGGGATGGGAGTGAGGCAGGTAGGAGTAGCCTAAAAACAGAGGGCCCAAAGAATAAAAAAAGTGAGGAATCCAGCATTTGGAACCTCCCAGCAGGCGGCCCAGAGCACAGAAGCTATGGGATGCAGGCAGGAGTGAACTAACAGCAGAGAGCCCACATCATGAAACTGTGAGCAACCCAGGCATTGGGACCTCAGAGCAGAAAGCCCACATCCCCATGGGGATGGGAACCTGACAGGAGTGTCCTGGCATCACTGGGCTCACATCAGAAAACGTGGGGAGCCCAGCAGTTAGAGCCTGATGCTAGAGGGCCGTCATCACCGAGGGCAGGAGGCTCCCAGCAGGTTCCATGTGCCAACAGAGGGCCCACGTCACCAAGGTGATGTGTGCAAGTCAGGCAGTATTGACCTCACAGCAGAGGGCCTACCTCACAGAAGAGTGAGGAACCCAGCCAGGATAAGACTGTCACCAGAAGGCCCACATCACCAAGGGGATGGAAACCAGGCAGGAGTGTCCTCACACCAGTGGGGCCACATCATTGAAAGTTGCCTAACCCAGCACATGTGGCCTCAAACCAGAAGACCCACATCACGAAGGGGTTGCGAGTGAGGCAGGCAGGAGGAGCATCACAACACAGGACCCATAGAATACAAAAGTTGAGGAATCGAGCAGTTGGAACCTCCCAGCAGGCAGCCAAGACCACAGAGGCTATGGGATCCAGGCCACAGTGAACTAACACCAGAGAGCCCACATCATGAAATTGTGATCAACCCAGCCGTTGGAACCTCATAGCAGAAGGCCCACATCCCCATGGGGATGGGAACCTAAGAGGAGTGCTTGAGCAACACTGGGCTCACTAAGAAAAGTTGGGGAGCCCAGCAGTTAGGGCCTGACGTCAGAGGGCCCTCATCACAGAGCTGAGGAGGCTCCCAGCAGGGTCCAATTGCCACCAGAGGGCTCATGTCAACAAGGCGAGGTGAGCAAGCCGGGCAAGAGTTACCTGATAGTAGAGGGCCCACCTCACAGATGGGTGAGAAACCCAGCCAGGATCAGACTCTCACCAGAGGGCCCACATCACAAAGGGGATGGGACCCAGTCAGGATTATCCTCACACCAGTGGGGCCTCATCATCTTAAGGTGAGGAACCCAGTACATGTGTCCTCAAACCAGAGGACCCACATCACCAAGGGCCTTGAAGTGAGGCAGGCAGGAGTAGCCTCACAACACAGGGCACATAATATAAAAAACGTGAGGATTCCAGCATTTAGACCTTCCAGCAGGCGGCCCAGAACACCGAGGCTATGGGATCCAGGCCACAGTGAACTCACAGCAGAGGGCCCACATCACAAAACTGTGAGCAAACCAGGAGTTGAGACCTCAGCGCAGAAGGCCCACATCCCCATGGGAATGGGAACCTGGCTGGAGTGTCCTCGCACCACTGGGCGCACATCAGAAAATGTGGGGAGCCCACCATTTAGGGCCTGACGCCAGAGGGCCGTCATCACCGAGAGGAGGAGGCGCCCTGCACGCTCCAACTGCCACCAGAGGGCTCACGTCTCCAAGGTGACGTGTGCCAGCCAGGTAGGAGTGACCTCACAGCAGAGGGCCTACCTCACAGAACGTTGAGGAACCCAGCCAGGATTAGACTCTCGCCAGAGGGCCCACCTCACCAAGGGGATGGGAACCAGGCAGGAGTGTCCTCACACGAGTGGGGTCACATCATCGAAAGGTGAGGAACGCAGCACATGTGGCCTCAAGCCATAAGACAGTCATCACCAAGGGGCTGGCAGTGAGGCAGGCAGGAGGAGCCTCACAACAGAGGGCACATAGAATAAAAAAGTTGAGGAATCCAGCAGTTGGAACCTCCCAGCAGGCGGCTCAGAGCACCGATGATAAGGGATCCTTGCCGGAGTGAACTCACCGCAGAGGGCCCACATCATGGTACTGTGAGCAAGCCAGCCGTTTTGACCTCAGAGCAGAAGGCCCATATCGCCATGGGGATGGGAACCTGGCAAGAGTCTCTTCACTCACTTGGCACACATCAGAAAATGTGGGGAGCCCAGCAGTTATGGCCTAAGGCAAGAGGGCCCTCATCACCGAGGGGAGGAGGATCCCAGCACACTCCAACTGCCACCAGAGGGCCCACGTCGCCAAGGTGACGTGTGCCAAACAGGCATGATTGACCTCACAGCAGAGGGCCCACCTCACAGAAGGGTGAGGAACCCAGCCAGGATCAGACTCTCACCTGAGGGCCCACATCAGCAAGGGGATGGGAACCAGTCAGGACTGTCTTCCCTCCAGTGGGGTCACATCATCGAAAGGTGCGGAACCCAGCACATGTGGCCTCAAATCAGAGGACACATATCACAAAGGGAATGGGAGTGAGGCAGGCAGGAGTAGCCTAAAAACAGAAGGCCCAAAGAATAAGAAAGGTGAGGAATCCAGCAGTTGGAACCTCCCAGCAGGCGGCCCAGAGCACAGAAGCTATGGGATGCAGGCAGGAGTGAACTAACAGCAGAGAGCCCACATCATGAAACTGTGAGCAACCCAGGCTTTGGGACCTCAGAGCAGAAGGCCCACACCCCAATGGGGATGTGAACCTGGCTGGAGTGTCCTCGCACCACTGGGCACACATCACAAAATGTGGGGAGCCCAGCAGTTAGGGCCTGACGCCAGAGGGCCCTCATCACCGAGGAGAGGAGGCTCCCAGCAGGCTCCAAGTGCCACCAGAGGGCTCATGTCCACAAGGCGAGGTGAGCAAGCCAGGCAAGAATGACCTCACATCAGACGGCCCACCTCACAGATGGGTGAGGAACCCAGCCAGGATCAGACTCTCAACAGAGGGCCCACATCACCAAGGGGATGTGAACCAGGCAGGAGTCTCCTAAGACCATTGGTCCCACATCATCGAAAGGTGAGGAACCCAGCACATGTGGCCTCAAACCAGATGACACACATCACGAAGGGGCTGGGAGTGAGGCAGGCAGGAGGATCCTCACAACAGAGGGCCCAAAAAATTAAAAAAGTGAGGAATCCAGCAGTTGGAACCTCCCAGCAGGCGGCCAAGAGCACAGAGGCTATGGGATCCAGGCTTCTGTGAACTAACACCAGAGAGCCCACATCATGAAAATGTGAACAACCCAGCCGTTGGGACCTCAGAGCAGAAGGCCCACATCCCCATGGAGATGGGATCCTAAGAGGAGTGCCAAAGCATCACTGAACTCACTAAGAAAAGTTGGTGAGCCCAGCAGTCAGGGCCTGACGCAAGAGGGCCCTCATCACCGGGGGGAAGAGATTCCCAGCATGCTCCAACTGCCACCACACGGCTGACTTCACCAAGGCAATGTGTGCCAGCCATGCAGGAGTGACCTATCAGCAGAGGGTCTCCCTCACAGGTGGGTGAGGAACAAAGCCAGGAACAGACTCTCACCAGGGGGTCCACATAACCACGTGGATGAGAACCAAGCAGGAGTGTCCTCACACTAGTGGGGCCACATCATCGAAAGGTGAGGAACCCAGCAAAGGTGGCCACAAACCAGAGGACCCACATCACCAAGGGGTTGAGAGTGAGGTAGGTGTCTGGACGGGCATATTTAACACTCATTTCCCACCAGGAAGAGGAATTAACCAAAGGCTCAGCGTGCCCTGCCAGAAGCAGATTAGGGCCTGAAGCAGTCTTGCGGGTTTGCGGCCAGCTCACAAGAAAGCGAGCTGAAGAAAGGAGCTCAGGGGCCCTGTAATTCACAAACCTGGAGAGTTATAAATGACAGATAACGTCCAAAAATATATTGAAGTAAGGCTGCGAAGAGGACTTGAAAGCGGGGCAGAATTTCAGGAAACCGATTTCAGGAGGTAGACTGGATTTGCATTTAAAGCATAGGAAAAGAGGCAGAACATCGACAATGATGCACTTGGCAACAAAGGGCGTATGAGTTTGTTCCTGAATATATTCAGGAAAAAACACAGACGCCCTTTTTGGCAAACCAAGCAAGCTTGCAATGGAAATCCGAACTACTATGAAGTGTCACTTCCCCCCGGTCTAAAGGGCCATCTGAGAAAAGTGTAAAATCCAGAAAGGCAAGACAGGCCATGGGGAAAAAGGAGCCTTGTTATGCTGATGGGCGGGATGTACATTGCCAACAGCCACTCTGGAGAAGTGTATGGTGTTTCCTGATACATCTGAAAAACAAAGCAACAGAGTCTAGGGCATTTCCACTTATGGTCCTATAGCTTAGGGAAATTAAAATCAAAAAGACACAGCCACCCCAAAATTTACGATGGCTCTGTTTACAGGAACCTCTTCTACAGTACAAGTTAAATATCCCAGAGAACAAATAATTGATAAAGAAGTTGCGATACTTACGTACAACAGAATACCACTCAGCAATGAAATCTGTGTCACCAGGCCTGTACCAGCATAATGAGTGGATTGAGGCACGATGATTCTAAGTGAAATAAGTCACACAGAAAAAGAAACATCATAAGGTATCACTAATGCACGGAATGTAAACTTGGCTACACATGAACTGAATTACAAAACAGAACAGGGTCTCAAGTTTAGAAAACCAACTTATGCTTGCTTAAGGGGAAAGGTGAGTTGGGGTGCTGCATAAAACCAGAGTTTGAAATTAGCACAGATACCGTTCCATAAGCCAAATATGTAATAGACAAGACCTACCCCTTGCTCAACGAAATGGACTCAACAATGAGGTATCACCTCACACCTGTTAGAATGGGCATCATCTGAAAATCTACAAACAACAAATGCTGGAAAGGGTGTGGGGAAAAGGAAGCCTCTTCCACTATTGTTGGGAATATAAATTGATACAGTCACTATGGAGAACAATATGGAGTTTCTTAAGAAAATAATAATAGAATTACCATATGATACAGCAATCCCAGGACTGGACATATACCCAGACAAAACCATAAATCAAAAAGAGACATTCACCGCAATGTTCATTGCATCACTATTTACAATATCGAGGTAATGGAAGCAACCTAAATGCCCACAGACAGACGAATGCATAAAGATGTGGTACATATATAAAATGGAATATTACTAAGCCATGAAAGGAATGAAATTGGGTCATTTGTAGAGACGTCGATGGATCTAGAGACTGTCATACAGAGTGAAGTAAGTCAGAAAGAGAAAAACAAATCTTGTATATTCATGCATATATGTGGAACCTAGAAAAACTGTACAGATTAACCGTTTTGCAAGGCATAAATAGAGCAACAGATGTAGACAACAATCGTATGGACAACAAGGGGGGAAAGCTCTTGGAGGGGTGGTGGTGGGAGGAGTTGAGAGATTGGGATTGGCATGTAAACATTTATATGTATAAAATAGATAACCAATGAGAAGCTGGTGTATAAAAATATAAAATAAAATTCAAAATTAAAAAGAAATAAAATTTAAAAAATAAAACAGAAAAAACAATTATTCCCTTCACATACATGTATTTATATGAATAAATTATTTCCATGCTTATATCTGTAAATACAAAAAAGAGGAATAAAATCTACCTTGAACCAAAAACGAAAAAGAGAAAAAAAAAAACAGAACCCACCAGTTACTCAGAGGAAAACCGTATCAGGGCACTTGCTCCAGTTGTAAACAATTCTGAAGTTGGTCAGTGGTGGGGAATCGTCTCCCATTCAGCCAGCAGCCCCCACACAACAAGCGTCCTCATTGCAAAGCTGGGGCACCGTGCCGAGGCATCTGTGAGTAAACGTGAGCTGAGCCCCAGGCCAGTTGCTGCTGAACTGTTCCCGCCCTTCCCAGGTAAAACACCTGAATATATACAAGGACTTGAAAGCCTAGAGGAAGGGCCATGGAGCCACACGAGTGACAGCATGCCAGCTGACTTGGTGCCTGCAGGCCAGCCAGGATGGTCCTGGCCCTGGGTGCTCTTCTGGAAGATTTCCATTTCCCTGCCTGAGATACCCGTCCTGTCCCTGCCCCCACTGCTTTTTTCCTTCCTCACCTCTGCCCAGGGAGAAATTCCAGCAGCAGGTATGGGTGACACATCCTCTTCTTTAGCAGGTGGCAGCCTGGCAACTGCTGCAGAAAGTCCAGTAGAACCCCACTCACACTGGGCCACCCACAAAGCCGTGGCCTCTCACTCCCTCCCACCAGCCCAGCCCCGAGACTGCTGACAGGGCAGAGAAAATGGCGTCAGGCACAGCTGCAGGGGCTTTTGCTGCCTGGAGTGGTATTTATATTGATCTCAACCCAGGCACACCTGGGGAGGGCTGGCCGGCATGGTAAGGCTGCCCAGGTCAGCCAATCATCACCCCTCAGGGGCTCACAGTTGCAGAAAATGGAACTTGCTGAACCGGCCAGGTCCAAGGAACAGGTGTGGGCTCCTGAGAGTCAGGATAGACAAGGGGCTGCAGCTTTGGCTTGTTTTCTAATCATTTTATCTGGCCCATGAGTGGGAGACAACTTCAAGAAAACCCTCTCCTAATGAGAGGAACCCAGGAGTCAGGGAGAGGAGGGGTGGGTGGTGGTTGGAGACAGAGGCCTGGTGCCCCGGGTGCAGTGGAAATCTCTGGAAGACCAGGTGGAGGGAGGCCACACAGAGTGATGCCCAGGGTCACAGACCTGTCGGAGCTGCTGTTTGTTAGTTCAAGTCCTGCTCTGAGGTGCTCTGTGTCAGCTCTGAGCAACAGGTGAGCTGGGGGTGCTCTTCAATGAGGGCTATGTGCACGGTTCCTGTGTGCCCAGCCCTGCCACGGTACCTGCAAGGGTAGCTCTGTATCCTGGGAGGGGCCTGACCATGAGAGCCCCGTGGGCTGGGTTGGGGGTGGGGTACCTGCCCAGGAGAGCTCCATATCCTGGGATTGGCCTGACCACGAGAGCCCCATGGGCTGCTGGGGACCTGGTAAAGGATGTCAGGACAGTCAGTGAAGCCACCGAGGATATACCTCCAGTTGCTCCTGATTCCTACACCCTGCTGGTCATTCTACCAACCACCAGGACATGGTATTCTGTATTAGTCTTCAATGATGCCTTCTTTTGTATTCCATTAGTCCCAGAGTCACAAGAAATTTTGGCTTGTGAGTGGCAGGACTCAACATACAACTAAAACAATACTTCCGGGCCGTCTTGCCCCAAGGGTTCAAAAATTCCCACACCATCTTTGGGGAAAGCTTAGCTAAAGACCGAAAAGTTCTACCTCTGGAAAAGGAAACCCTCCTTCAATATGCAGACGACATTCTGATCGCCAGCCCTACTAAGGAGGCCTCTGAACTACCAAGCCAATAAAGGATAGAAGTTGTCCAAGAAAAAGCTCAAATATCACAGACTGCAGTGACCTGCCTGGGCTTCATTCTCACACAAGGTCAGAGAAGCCCATCCCAGGAAAGGGAAGAAACCATTTGCAGCCTTACCCCTTTCTAAAACTAGAAGACAGCTTAAGGGTTCCTGGGGAGGCCAGGGTTTGCTGCTTCTGGATCCCTAACTACAGTCTACTAGCTGGGCCTCTATATGAAACACTGAAAGGAAAAGATGATGATCCTTTTGAACAGAATCCAGAAGTGGCCTTTCAAGAATGGAAAGAGCAGTCAATTCAGACCCTTGCCCTGGAACTCCCTAATTGAGCTAAACCCTTTGACCTTTCCATTCCCGGTGAAAGGTGAATCGCCATTGGAGAATTAGTGCAAAAACTGGGACCACTTGAAATGGAACAACACAAGAATGCCATCCAGGTAGGATAAACTACAGTCACCAAGGGGCTTGGCCCACTGCCACATCTGGCCAAGATACTGGCGGTATCTAAAAACCTGGAAATCAGCAGCCCAAAAGGCCACCTCCCTCCTAAGGGAAAAGGACCCCACGTGGTGATCCTAATCACCAACCATGCCCTGAAGTTGCAGGGTTCGCTCTGTGGGCACACCGACCTCGAGTGAGGAGGCCCTCCAACTCCAACATCCAGAGAGATAACCGGGGGCAACAGGGCACCATGACGACTCGTGTGAACATCACTTGACCTGGAGTTTCTCTCATAAAACAACAATAGTGTGTCCCGAAGGAGTAGACTACTGCTTGCAGGACTTCCTGCACCCGGAGGGGAGCTAATAATCTTGGCGGGGGAACCGTATATCACACTGTCACCATAGAAAAGCCTACAGACACCGTGATGATGGTGGCCAATAAGACCGGCTGGACTCCTGTTTACTTCAAAAGGCTGTTGACTCAGTGGCCATCATGGTCCTTGATCACCACTGACCCTGGACTGTCTGGGAGTTGAGCGGGCAGGGCTCTGACACCTGGTGCTGTTTTTACGTTAATTCAGGGGCCTAATTGAAGAAAGAGCATCTAAGCTGGCAGAAACGGTCAGCCTAAGGTGGCCGAACAAATGTGGGGCGGGGTGAAACCGGCCCCCACAGCGTCTCTGCACATCTCTTTCCTGGACCCTTAAAGGTCATTAGAATCTATAACACTTCCAATGCTGGTGCTCAGGCGGACGAGCAGGGAGGCAGGGGTCCTGGGGCCAATCAACGTCACCTGGAGGCTGCTGGGGAGAAGTTCTGACCCTCGTCCCCTGGTATGAGGGCTCCCAACTCAGCACTCAGCAGTTACAGAAGAAGGGTCTGCACCCTCAGCACTCCAAGAATGAGGAACGGGACAAAAGGCAGAGGAGGGGTTTGTCCCCAGCAAAGCCCATTAAAAATCCCTGGGAGATAAAAATAGAATGTGGGCAATAAAGTCAAGTCTGACCTTTTTTATCCTTTGTGCTTTGTCTAATTTCACGTGCTCCTAGGGTCCCGCATACAGAGGTTCCACACCCGGCACTTCAGACCAGATTTCCTGGTGCAGAATGGCTGGGTTGACACCTCAGCTCCTGGGGCCCAGTGCAGACTCCGAGATATAGAGCCTGAGCTGCAGCCAACCCGGCCCTTGAGAGCTCCGCCCCCTCCCTCTCACTGACTCTGACAGGATCTCTACACAGCAGCCCAGCCCACAGCCCACGGGGTAGTGCATGCTCTCACCTCTCCATTCTCTGATGAAAATATAAAGTTTCCTTTGCTTGGGAACCAAACTCAGTCTCGATCTGTTGGCCTCAATGACACTGGGCAGGGGGACCCTTGTTGGGGTCCACTCTGGAGGATCAGTAACAGAAATTGAGACTATTGTAACTTCAATGAACAGATGTGTGAGCCAAACTGTAGTTAACATAGAACAGTTTATAAGGCTCGGGTAAAATAAGATGTTTCTAACACTTCCATTTGATATTTCCATCACTTTATTATAAGCAAGTTCAGTGAAAAGGTTTGTCTTATTTGTCAGGTCAATATTAGAGAAATGAAGTGATTTCTTTCCAAGGATGTACATCTAATAATCTTGGTTAAAGCTTCAATCTTGTTTTAAATGCTTTTCCATTGAAAATGATACCTCTCTTTCAGCTCCCCCATTTCTGAGAAGTATAAAATCTTATAATTTATTATTACCAAAGGGGAAAGGTGGGAGGAGGGATAAATTAACAGTTTGGAATTAACACATACACACTGCTATGTATAAAATAGATCATCAACAAGGAACTACTGTATAGCACAGGGAACTACACTCAATATTGTGCAATAACCTATAAGGGGAAATAATCGGAAAAAGAATAGATATTTTTATTGACATCATCTATCAATGACAGTTAAAGTGTAACCTAAGGGAAGCCGGTGGTGAGTGCTTCTGACCCTGAAGACTTCAGTCATCTAAAGTTTGGACTCTGCCTACTTCCCAAGGCCCTTAATGAACATATGTGTAGCCGTAGCTTAAAAAACTCCCCAGTTTGGGTTTCGGGGAGACACTGATTTTGAAAAAGCCCTGGTGTTCTCCTTACATGAATGGGACTCTTCCTACTGCTAAAACATGTCTGTCACACCCAGAGGATGGTATACCGTCTGATTGGGAAGAGTTTGGAAAAGGCATCTCATCTCCTCATCTCCTGGTGCTCGGGTTCACCCCTCCAGCGTCTTTACTAACAGTCTCCCCACTTGGAGATGTCAGCACTGTCAACATCCTGTTGCGTACAGTTTGGAATTTGTCCAGAGGATGAAGCGGAAGGATGAGGAACAATGAGAGACAAGTCCTAGGTGTTCAGACAGGCACATGTCACTCTAATTTCCAATCAGGAAGACGAATTGACCAAAGGCTAGGGTTGCCTATGGAAACAGTATAGGGCTTGAGGAAATCCCACTGCTTTGTGGCCAGTTCCCATAAACACAAGTTGAACAATGGAACTCAGGGGCAGTAAAATTCATGAAACTGCAGAGTTGAAAATATCTATCACTGAAAAATGTCTTGAGGAAAGTCAGAGAAAAGGATTGGTAAGCTAGGGAGAATGGCAGGAAAGGGATTTGAGGAGGTAGAAAGGACTCGCCATTAAGCACAAGAAAAGGGGCTGAACATTGCCAACATTGCAGTTGGCCAAAAAGGCTGTATGCGTTTTTTTCTGCATATATTCAAGAAAAGGGCATACACTTTTTTAGCCAACCAAACAGGTGGGCACTGGAAATCAATACTACAAAAGATATCACTTCGCATCAGTCAGAAGAGCTATCCTCATAAAGTGTAAACACCAGAAATGCAGGACAGGGCAAGGAGAAGAGGGAGCCCTGTGAGGCTTATAGTGGAAATGTATATGGCCAACGGCCATTCTGGAGAAGTGTATTGTGTTTACTGAAGCATCTAAAAAATGAGCTACAGAGCATAGGGCACTTGCACTCATGGGCGTATATCTTGGGAAAAACAAAAATCGAGAGGACACAGGCACCCCAATGTTTACTGCCTCTCTGTTTAAAAGATCCTCGACTAGGATATAACTTAAATGTCTCTGGAGGGAAAAAATGGATAGAGATGTGGTACTTATGTAGAGTGGAATATTACTCAGCCTGGAAATCAATGAAATATGGCCAGTTGTAACAACTCCGGAGGAGTTACGTATGATCATTCTAAGTGACATAATTCAAAAAGAAAAAGACACATATCATAAGATATCACTTAAAGGTGGAATCCAAAATGGCTACACATGAAATAAATTACAAAACAAAAACATATTCAAATATGTAGAAAACACGCGTAAGGCTGCTAAACGGAAAAGGTGGGGAGGGGTGAGACATCATCCAGGAGGTTGAAATTAGCAAAGATACCATTCCAAATACCAAACTGATAATCAACAAGGCCTACACGGTAGCTAAAAGAACTGCACTCAGCACACTCAAGTCACCGGAAAAGAATATCTATGACTGGTAAGAATCTGAAAAAGAATTTATTGATGTCTCTCTGTACGTGAATCAAGTGGATGTACAGCAGCAAGAAACAGAGCTTTGAAAATCAGCTGTAACCAACATAGTAATAAATTGAAAAAAATAAATGACAGAGAGACAGAGAAAACCTCTTACAACTTTTCCTCAGGGACGGTGATGCAACATGGATTAAACACATCTAGACCCATAGCAGGATGAGACATAAGGCTGGAAACTGTTCACGCTAAGAGAAATGTGAGGTTGGGTGAGGAAATGCACACCCTTTAAAGTAATACTACCTGGTACCCATTCAATGGGTCCCAAATCTGCAGGTTCAAGGAATCTTCCTACAGCTAAAACATGCATGGAAAACCCAGAGGACTGTACACCATGTGATTGGGAGATGTGTCTAAAATGCACCTCATTTATCCTCTCCTGGTGCTCCTGTTCATCATTCCAGCCACGTTACTTAGAACCTCCCCACTTAGAGAATCAGCACATTTAAACTTCTGTTTCACACATTTTACAAATTGTGAGGAGGATGAACGGGAAGAGGGGGAACCAATGAGAGAATAGTTGTAGGGGTTTGGACGGGCACATGTCACTCTAATTTCCCATTAAGAATAAGAATTAAAAAAAGGCTCAGCCCGCCTCGCCGGAGCCAAAATAGGGCCTGAAGCAATCCTGCGGCTTTGAGGCCAGCTCACAAAAGAGCAACTTAAAAAATGGGGCTCAGGGTCACTGCAATTCACAAACCTGCAGAGTTATAAATGAAAACTAACGTCCAAAAATATGTTGAGGTAAGGCAAAGAAGAGGATCTGATGCAAGACAGAATTGCAAGAAACAGATTTCAAGAGATAGATTACACTCGTCTTTAAAGTACAAGAAAAGCGGCAGAATTTCGACAATGATGCAGTTGGCCCAAAAGGGAGTATGCGTTTTTTCCTGAATATATCCAGGAAAAAACGCATACACAATTTATGGGCAACCAAGCAAGCAAGCAATGCAAATGTGCACAACAAAGAAGTCTCATTTCCCACCGGTCAAAAGGGCCATCCGAAAAATTTGTAAAAACCAGAAATGCAGGACAGGCCATGGAGAACAGGGAGCCTTTATATGCTGATGAACAGTGTGTGAACTGCAGAGAGCCACTCTGGAGAAGTGTATACTGGTTCCTAAATCATCTAAAAAAGAGAGCTACAATTTCTATGGAAGATGAAAAGGAATAGGGAGAACCAATGAGAAACTAGCTGGAGGTGTCTGGACGGGCAAATTTAACTCTCACTTCACACGAGGAAGAGGAATTAACCAAAGGCTCAGCGTGCCATGCCGTAACCACAAGAGGTCCTGAAGCAATCATGCAGTGTTGCGGCCAGCTCACAAGAAAGCGAGTTGAAGAAAGGAGCTCAGGGGCACTGTAATTCACAAACCTGCAGAGTTATAAATGACAGCTATCGTCCAAAAATATATTGAAGTGAGGCTGCCAAGAGGACTTGAAAGTGGGGCAGAATTGCAAAAAACGGATTTCAGGAGGTAGACTGGAATTGCATTTAAAGCATAAGAAAAGAGGCAGAACATCCACAATGATGCACTTGGCCAAAAAGGCCCTATACCTTTTTTCCTGAATATATTCAGGAAAAAACGCATACGCCCTTTTTGGCCAACCAAGCAAGCTTGCAAAGGAAATCTGCACTACAATGAAGTCTCACTGCCCCCCGGTCAAAAGGGCCATCTGAAAAAAGTGTAAAATCCAGAAAGGCAGGACAGGCCATGGAGAACTGGGAGCCTTGTTATGCTGGTGGGCGGGATGTAAATTGCCAACAGCCACTCTGGAGAAGTGTATGGTGTTTCCTGAAACATCTAAAAAACAAAGCAACAGAGCCTAGGGCACTTCCACTTATGGTCCTATAGCTTAGGGAAATTAAAATAAAAAAGACACAGCCACCCAAAAGTTTGGGACGGCTCTGTTTACAAGAACCTCGTTTATGGTACAAGTTCAATATCACAGAAAGCGAAAAATGGATACAGAAGTTGTGGTACTTACGTACAATGCAATATCACTCAGCAATGAAATCTATGTCATCAGGCCCGTAGCAGCATAATGAGTGGATTCAGCTACGATGATTCTAAGTGAAATAAGTCACAGAGAAAAAGAAACATCATAAAATGTCACCAATACACGGAATGTAAACTTGGCTACACAGGAACTGAATTACAAAACAGAACAGGGTCTCATATGTAGAAAACCAACTTATGCTTGCTTAAGGGGAAAGGTGAGTTGGGGTGCTGCATGAAACCAGAGATTGAAATTAGCACAGATACCGTTCCATAAGCCAAATATGCAATAGACAAGAGCTACTCCTTGCTGAACGAAGTGGACTCAACACCCCATATTAAACGCCTAAGAATATACCTGACTAGAAATAATCTTAAAACCTTTGGATTTATATGTCTCCGAAAGAGAATCAAGCGTGTGTACAGCGGCATAAACGCAGCAGTGATAGGATTGGTGAGGTTCGGTGAGCAAATGCAGACTCTTTGAAGTCATATTGCATGGTACCCATTCCATGGGTCTCAACTCTCCAAGTTTAAGGGATTCTTCCTTCAGCTAAAACATGCATGTGGAACACAGAGTATGATCCACCGTGTGATCAGGAAACATGTTCAAATGTGTCTCAGTTTTCGTCCCCTGGTACTCGGGTGCAACACTCCAGACGCTTTACTAACAATCTCTCCACTTGGAGAGTCAGTGCCTTTAACCTCCTCTATGGCCCAGTTTGCAATTTCTGCGGAAAATGTACAGGAATAGGGAGAACCAATGATAAACTAGCTGGAGGTGTCTGGACGGGCAAATTTAACTCTCATTTCCCACCAGGAAGAGGAATTAACCAAAGGCTCAGCGTGCCGTGCCGGATCCACACTAGGGCCTGAAGCAATCCTGTGGTGTTGCGGCCAGCTCACAAAAAAGCGAGTTGAAGAAAGGAGCTCAGGGGCACTGTAATTCACAAACCTGCAGAGTTATAAATGACAGCTATCGTCCAAAAATATATTGAAGTAAGGCTGCCAAGAGGACTTGAAAGTGGTGCAGAATTGCACGAAACCGATTTCAGGAGGTAGACTGGAATTGCATGTAAAGCATAGGAAAAGAGGCAGAACGTCCACAATGATGCACTTGGCCAAAAAGGGCGTATGCGTTTTTTCCTGAATTCAGGAAAAAACGCATACGCCCTTTTTGGCCAACCAAGAAAGCTTGCAAAGGAAATCTGCACTACAATGAAGTCTCACTGCCGCCCAGTCAAAAGGGCCATCTGAAAAATGTGTAAAATCCAGAAAGGCAGGACAGGCCATAGAGAACTGGGAGCCTTGTTATGCTGATGGGCGGGATGTAAATTGCCAACAGCAACTCTGGAGAAGTGTATGGTGTTTCCTGAAACATCTAAAAAACGAAGCAACAGAGCCTAGGGCACTTCCACTTATGGTCCTATAGCTTAGGGAAATTAAAATCAAAAAGACACAGTCACCCCAAAGTTTGGGACGGCTCTGTTTACAAGAACCTCGTTTACGGTACAAGTTCAATATCGCAAAAAGCGAGAAATGGATAAAGAAGTTGTGGTACTTACGTACAATGCAATATCACTCAGCAATGAAATCTATGTCATCAGGCCCGTAGCAGCATAATGAGTGGATGCAGGTATGATGAGTCTAAGTGAAATAAGTCACACAGAAAAAGAAACATCATAGGATATCACTACTACATGGAATGTAAACTTGGCTACACAGGAACTGAATTACAAAACAGAACAGGGTGTCAAATGTAGAAAACCAACTTATGCTTGCTTAAGGGGAAAGGTGAGTTGGGGTGCTGCATGAAACCAGAGATTGAAATTAGCACAGATACCGTTCCATAAGCCAAATATGCAATAGACAAGAGCTACCCCTTGCTGAACGAAGTAGACTCAACACCCCATATTAAACGCCTAAGAATATACCTGACTAGAAATAATCTTAAAACCTACGGATTTATATGTCTCCGAAAGAGAATCAAGCGTGTGTACAGCGGCATAAACGCAGCAGTGATAGGATTGGTGAGGTTCGGTGAGCAAATGCAGACCCTTTGAAGTCATATTGCATGGTACCCATTCCATGGGTCTCAACTCTCCAGGTTTAAGGGATTCTTCCTTCAGCTAAAACATGCATGTGGAACCCAGAGTATGATCCACCGTGTGATCGGGAAACGTGTTCAAATGTGTCTCGTTTTCGTCCCTGGTACTCGGGTGCAACATTCCAGATGCTTTACTAACACTCTCCCCACTTGGAGAGTCAGTGCCTTTAACCTTCTGTTTCGCCCAGTTTGTAATTTCTGTGGAAAATGAACAGGAATAGGGAGAACGAAAGAGAGACTAGCTGGAGGTGTCTGGACGGGCAAATTTAACTCTCATTTCCCACCAGGAAGAGGAATTAACCAAAGGCTCAGCGTGCCGTGCTGGATCTACACTAGGGCCTGAAGCAATCCTGCGGTGTTGCGGCCAGCTCACAAGAAAGCGAGTTGAAGAAAGGAGCTCAGGGGCACTGTAATTCACAAACCTGCAGAGTTATAAATGACAGCTATTGTCCAAAAATATATTGAAGTAAGGCTGCCAAGAGGACTTGAAAGCGGGGCAGAATTGCAGGAAACCGATTTCAGGAGGTAGACAGGAATTGCATGTAAAGCATAGGAAACGAGGCAGAACGTCCACAATGATGCACTTGGCCAAAAAGGGCGTATGCGTTTTTTCCTGAATATATTCAGGAAAAAATGCATACGCCCTTTTTGGCCAACCAAGCAAGCTTGCAAAGGAAATCTGCACTACAATGAAGTCTCACTGCCCCCCGGTCAAAAGGGCCATCTGAAAAAAGTGTAAAATCCAGAAAGGCAGGACAGGCCATGGAGAACTGGGAGCCTTGTTATGCTGGTGGGCGGGATGTAAATTGCCAACAGCCACTCTGGAGAAGTGTATGGTGTTTCCTGAAACATCTAAAAAACAAAGCAACAGAGCCTAGGGCACTTCCACTTATGGTCCTATAGCTTAGGGAAATTAAAATAAAAAAGACACAGCCACCCAAAAGTTTGGGACGGCTCTGTTTACAAGAACCTCGTTTATGGTACAAGTTCAATATCACAGAAAGCGAAAAATGGATAAAGAAGTTGTGGTACTTACGTACAATGCAATATCACTCAGCAATGAAATCTATGTCATCAGGCCCGTAGCAGCATAATGAGTGGATTCAGGTACGATGATTCTAAGTGAAATAAGTCACAGAGAAAAAGAAACATCATAAGATGTCACCAATACACGGAATGTAAACTTGGCTACACAGGAACTGAATTACAAAACAGAACAGGGTCTCATATGTAGAAAACCAACTTATGCTTGCTTAAGGGGAAAGGTGAGTTGGGGTGCTGCATGAAACCAGAGATTGAAATTAGCACAGATACCGTTCCATAAGCCAAATATGCAATAGACAAGAGCTACTCCTTGCTGAACGAAGTGGACTCAACACCCCATATTAAACGCCTAAGAATATACCTGACTAGAAACAATCTTAAAACCTACGGATTTATATGTCTCCGAAAGAGAATCAAGCGTGTGTACAGCGGCATAAACGCAGCAGTGATAGGATTGGTGAGGTTCGGTGAGCAAATGCAGACTCTTTGAAGTCATATTGCATGGTACCCATTCCATGGGTCTCAACTCTCCAGGTTTAAGGGATTCTTCCTTCAGCTAAAACATGCATGTGGAACCCAGAGTATGATCCACCGTGTGATCGGGAAACGTGTTCAAATGTGTCTCAGTTTTCGTCCCCTGGTACTCGGGTGCAACACTCCAGACGCTTTACTAACACTCTCCCCACTTGGAGAGTCAGTGCCTTTAACCTCCTGTATGGCCCAGTTTGCAATTTCTGCGGAAAATGTACAGCAATAGGGAGAACCAATGAGAAACTAGCTGGAGGTGTCTGGACGGGCAAATTTAACTCTCATTTCCCACCAGGAAGAGGAATTAACCAAAGACTCAGCATGCCGTGCCGGAACCACACTAGGGCCTGAAGCAATCCTGCGGTGTTGCGGCCAGCTCACAAGAAAGCGAGTTGAAGAAAGGAGCTCAGGGGCACTGTAATTCACAAACCTGCAGAGTTATAAATGACAGCTATCGTCCAAAAAAATATTGAAGTAAGGCTGCCAAGAGGACTTGAAAGCGGGGCAGAATTGCAGGAAACCGATTTCAGGAGGTAGACGGGAATTGCATGTAAAGCATAGGAAAAGAGGCAGAACGTCCACAATGATGCACTTGGCCAAAAAGGGCGTATGCGTTTTTTCCTGAATATATTCAGGAAAAAACGCATACGCCCTTTTTGGCCAACCAAGAAATCTTGCAAAGGAAATCTGCACTACAATGAAGTCTCACTGCCGCCCAGTCAAAAGGGCCATCTGAAAAATGTGTAAAATCCAGAAAGGCAGGACAGGCCATGGAGAACTGGGAGCCTTGTTATGCTGATGGGCGGGATGTAAATTGCCAACAGCCACTCTGGAGAAGTGTATGGTGTTTCCTGAAACATCTAAAAAACAAAGCAACAGAGCCTAGGGCACTTCCACTTATGGTCCTATAGCTTAGGGAAATTAAAATAAAAAAGACACAGCCACCCAAAAGTTTGGGACGGCTCTGTTTACAAGAACCTCGTTTATGGTACAAGTTCAATATCACAGAAAGCGAAAAATGGATAAAGAAGTTGTGGTACTTACGTACAATGCAATATCACTCAGCAATGAAATCTATGTCATCAGGCCCGTAGCAGCATAATGAGTGGATTCAGGTACGATGATTCTAAGTGAAATAAGTCACAGAGAAAAAGAAACATCATAAGATGTCACCAATACACGGAATGTAAACTTGGCTACACAGGTACTGAATTACAAAACAGAACAGGGTCTCAAATGTAGAAAAGCAACTTATGCTTGCTTAAGGGGAAAGGTGAGTTGGGGTGCTGCATGAAACCAGAGATTGAAATTAGCACAGATACCGTTCCATAAGCCAAATATGCAATAGACAAGAGCTACTCCTTGCTGAACGAAGTGGACTCAACACCCCATATTAAACGCCTAAGAATATACCTGACTAGAAATAATCTTAAAACCTACGGATTTATATGTCTCCGAAAGAGAATCAAGCGTGTGTACAGCGGCATAAACGCAGCAGTGATAGGATTGGTGACGTTTGCTGAGCAAATGCAGACCCTTTGAAGTCATATTGCATGGTACCCATTCCATGGGTCTCAACTCTCCAGGTTTAAGGGATTCTTCCTTCAGCTAAAACATGCATGTGGAACCCAGAGTATGATCCACCGTGTGATCGGGAAACGTGTTCAAATGTGTCTCGTTTTCGTCCCCTGGTACTCGGGTGCAACATTCCACATGCTTTACTAACACTCTCCCCACTTGGAGAGTCAGTGCCTTTAACCTCCTGTTTGGCCCAGTTTGTAATTTCTGTGGAAAATGAACAGGAATAGGGAGAACGAAAGAGAGACTAGCTGGAGGTGTCTGTACGGGCAAATTTAACTCTCATTTCCCACCAGGAAGAGGAATTAACCAAAGGCTCAGCGTGCCGTGCCGGAACTACACTAGGGCCTGAAGCAATCCTGCGGTGTTGCGGCCAGCTCACAAGAAAGCGAGTTGAAGAAACGAGCTCAGGGGCAGTGTAATTCACAAACCTGCAGAGTTATAAATGACAGCTATCGTCCAAAAATATATTGAAGTAAGGCTGCCAAGAGGACTTGAAAGCGGGGCAGAATTGCAGGAAATCGATTTCAGGAGGTAGATTGGAATTGCATGTAAAGCATAGGAAAAGAGGCAGAACGTCCACAATGATGCACTTGGCCAAAAAGGGCGTATGCGTTTTTTCCTGAATATATTCAGGAAAAAACGCATACGCCCTTTTTGGCCAACCAAGCAAGCTTGCAAAGGATATCTGCACTACAATGAAGTCTCACTGCTGCCCGGTCAAAAGGGCCATCTGAAAAAAGTGTAAAATCCAGAAAGGCAGGACAGGCCATGGAGAACTGGGAGCCTTGTTATGCTGATGGGCGGGATGTAAATTGCCAACAGCCACTCTGGAGAAGTGTATGGTGTTTCCTGAAACATCTAAAAAACAAAGCAACAGAGCCTAGGGCACTTCCACTTATGGTCCTATAGCTTAGGGAAATTAAATTCAAAAAGACACAGTCACCCCAAAGTTTGGGACGGCTCTGTTTACAAGAACCTCGTTTACGGTACAAGTTCAATATCGCAAAAAGCGAGAAATGGATAAAGAAGTTGTGGTACTTACGTACAATGCAATATCACTCAGCAATGAAATCTATGTCATCAGGCCTGTAGCAGCATAATGAGTGGATTCAGGTATGATGATTCTAAGTGAAATAAGTCACACAGAAAAAGAAACATCATAAGATAATAGTACTACACGGAATGTAAACTTGGCTACACAGGAACTGAATTACAAAACAGAACAGGGTCTCAAATGTAGAAAACCAACTTATGCTTGCTTGAGGGGAAAGGTGAGTTGGGGTGCTGCATGAAACCAGAGATTGAAATTAGCACAGATACCGTTCCATAAGACAAATATATAATAGACAAGAGCTACTCCTTGCTCATCGAAGTGGAATCAACACCCCATATTAAACGCCTAAGAATATACCTGACTACTAAGAATATTAAAACCTACGGATTTATATGTCTCCGAAAGAGAATCAAGCGTGTGTACAGCGGCATAAACGCAGCAGTGATAGGATTGGTGAGGTTCGGTGAGCAAATGCAGACCCTTTGAAGTCATATTGCATGGTACCCATTCCATGGGTCTCAACTCTCCAGGTTTAAGGGATTCTTCCTTCAGCTGAAACATGCATGTGGAACACAGAGTATGATCCACCATGTGATCAGGAAACGTGTTCAAATGTGTCTCAGTTTTCATCCCCTCGTACTCGGGTGCAACATTCAAGACGCTTTACTAACACTCTCCCCACTTGGAGAGTCAGTGTCTTTAAACTCCTGTTTGGCCCAGTTTGCAATTTCTGCGGAAAATGTACAGGAATAGGGAGAACCAATGAGAAACTAGCTGGAGGTGTCTGGACGGGCAAATTTAACTCTCATTTCCCACCAGAAAGAGGAATTAACCAAAGGCTCAGCATGCCGTGCCGGAACCACACTAGGGCCTGAACCAATCCTGTGGTGTTGCGGCCAGCTCACAAGAAAGCGAGTTGAAGAAAGGAGCTCAGGGTCACTGTAATTCACAAACCTGCAGAGTTATAAATAACAGCTATCGTCCAAAAATATATTGAAGTAAGGCTGCCAAGAGGACTTGAAAGCGGGGCAGAATTGCAGGAAACTGATTTCAGGAGGTAGACGGGAATTGCATGTAAAGCATAGGAAAAGAGGCAGAACGTCCACAATGATGCACTTGGCCAAAAAGGGCGTATGTGTTCTTTCCTGAATATATTCAGGAAAAAACGCATACGCCCTTTTTCGCCAACCAAGCAGGCTTGCAAAGGAAATCTACACTACAATGAAGTCTCACTGCCCCCCGGTCAAAAGGGCCATCTGAAGAAAGTGTAATATCCAGAAAGGCAGGACTTGGCATGGAGAACTGGGAGCCTTGTTATGCTGATGGGCGGGATGTAATTGCCAACAGCCACTCTGGAGAAGTGTATGGTGTTTCCTGAAACATCTAAAAAACAAAGCAACAGAGCCTAGGGCACTTCCACTTATGGTCCTATAGCTTAGGGAAATTAAAATCAAAAAGACACAGCCTCCCCAAACTTTGGGACGGCTCTGTTTACAAGAACCTCGTTTACTGTACAAGTTCAATATCACAGAAAGCGAAAAATGGATACAGAAGTTGTGGTACTTACGTACAATGCAATATCACTCAGCAATGAAATCTATGTCATCAGGCCCATAGCAGCATAATGAGTGGATTCAGGTATGATGATTCTAAGTGAAATAATTCACACAGAAAAAGAAACATCATAAGATATCACTACTACACGGAATGTAAACTTGGCTACAAAGGAACTGAATTACAAAACAGAACAGGGTGTCAAATGTAGAAAACCAACTTATGCTTGCTTAAGGGGAAAGGTGAGTTGGGGTGCTGCATGAAACCAGAGATTGAAATTAGCACAGATACCGCTCCATAAGCCAAATATGTAATAGACAACAGCTACACCTTGCTCAACGAAGTGGACTCAACACCCCATATTAAACGCCTAAGAATATACCTGAGTAGAAATAATCTTAAAACCTTTGGATTTATATGTCTCCGAAAGAGAATCAAGCGTGTGTACAGCGGCATAAACGCAGCAGTGATAGGATTGGTGAGGTTCGGTGAGCAAATGCAGACCCTTTGAAGTCATATTGCATGGTACCCATTCCATGGGTCTCAACTCTCCAAGTTTAAGGGATTCTTCCTTCAGCTAAAACATGCATGTGGAACACAGAGTATGATCCACCGTGTGATCAGGAAACATGTTCAAATGTGTCTCAGTTTTCGTCCCCTGGTACTCGGGTGCAACACTCCAGACGCTTTACTAACAATCTCTCCACTTGGAGAGTCAGTGCCTTTAACCTCCTCTATGGCCCAGTTTGCAATTTCTGCGGAAAATGTACAGGAATCGGGAGAACCAATGATAAACTAGCTGGAGGTGTCTGGACGGGCAAATTTAACTCTCATTTCCCACCAGGAAGAGGAATTAACCAAAGGCTCAGCGTGCCGTGCCGGATCCACACTAGGGCCTGAAGCAATCCTGTGGTGTTGCGGCCAGCTCACAAAAAAGCGAGTTGAAGAAAGGAGCTCAGTGACACTGTAATTCACAAACCTGCAGAGTTATAAATGACAGCTATCGTCCAAAAATATATTGAAGTAAGGCTGCCAAGAGGATTTGAAAGTGGTGCAGAATTGCACGAAACCGATTTCAGGAGGTAGACTGGAATTGCATGTAAAGCATAGGAAAAGAGGCAGAACGTCCACAATGATGCACTTGGCCAAAAAGGGCGTATGCGTTTTTTCCTGAATTCAGGAAAAAACGCATACGCCCTTTTTGGCCAACCAAGAAAGCTTGCAAAGGAAATCTGCACTACAATGAAGTCTCACTGCCGCCCAGTCAAAAGGGCCATCTGAAAAATGTGTAAAATCCAGAAAGGCAGGACAGGCCATGGAGAACTGGGAGCCTTGTTATGCTGATGGGCGGGATGTAAATTGCCAACAGCCACTCTGGAGAAGTGTATGGTGTTTCCTGAAACATCTAAAAAACAAAGCAACAGAGCCTAGGGCACTTCCACTTATGGTCCTATAGCTTAGGGAAATTAAAATCAAAAAGACACAGTCACCCCAAAGTTTGGGACGGCTCTGTTTACAAGAACCTCGTTTACGGTACAAGTTCAATATCGCAAAAAGCGAGAAATGGATAAAGAAGTTGTGGTACTTACGTACAATGCAATATCACTCAGCAATGAAATCTATGTCATCAGGCCCGTAGCAGCATAATGAGTGGATGCAGGTATGATGAGTCTAAGTGAAATAAGTCACACAGAAAAAGAAACATCATAGGATATCACTACTACATGGAATGTAAACTTGGCTACACAGGAACTGAATTACAAAACAGAACAGGGTGTCAAATGTAGAAAACCAACTTATGCTTGCTTAAGGGGAAAGGTGAGTTGGGGTGCTGCATGAAACCAGAGATTGAAATTAGCACAGATACCGTTCCATAAGCCAAATATGCAATAGACAAGAGCTACCCCTTGCTGAATGAAGTGGACTCAACACCCCATATTAAACGCCTAAGAATATACCTGACTAGAAATAATCTTAAAACCTACGGATTTATATGTCTCCAAAAGAGAATCAAGCGTGTGTACAGCGGCATAAACGCAGCAGTGATAGGATTGGTGAGGTTCGGTGAGCAAATGCAGACCCTTTGAAGTCATATTGCATGGTACCCATTCCATGGGTCTCAACTCTCCAGGTTTAAGGGATTCTTCCTTCAGCTAAAACATGCATGTGGAACCCAGAGTATGATCCACCGTGTGATCGGGAAACGTGTTCAAATGTGTCTCGTTTTCGTCCCTGGTACTCGGGTGCAACATTCAAGATGCTTTACTAACACTCTCCCCACTTGGAGAGTCAGTGCCTTTAACCTCCTGTTTCGCCCAGTTTGTAATTTCTGTGGAAAATGAACAGGAATAGGGAGAACGAAAGAGAGACTAGCTGGAGGTGTCTGGACGGGCAAATTTAACTCTCATTTCCCACCAGGAAGAGGAATTAACCAAAGGCTCAGCGTGCCGTGCCGGAACCACACTAGGGCCTGAAGCAATCCTGCGGTGTTGCGGACAGCTCACAAGAAAGCGAGTTGAAGAAAGGAGCTCAGGGGCACTGTAATTCACAAACCTGCAGAGTTATAAATGACAGCTATCGTCCAAAAATATATTGAAGTAAGGCTGCCAAGAGGACTTGAAAGCGGGGCAGAATTGCAGGAAACCGATTTCAGGAGGTAGACGGGAATTGCATGTAAAGCATAGGAAAAGAGGCAGAACGTCCACAACGATGCACTTGGCCAAAAAGGGCGTATGCGTTTTTTCCTGAATATATTCAGGAAAAAACGCATACGCCCTTTTTGGCCAACCAAGCAAGCTTGCAAAGGAAATCTGCACTACAATGAAGTCTCACTGCCCCCCGGTCAAAAGGGACATATGAAAAAAGTGTAAAATCCAGAAAGGCAGGACAGGCCATGAAGAACTGGGAGCCTTGTTATGCTGATGGGCGGGATGTAAATTGCCAACAGCCACTCTGGAGAAGTGTATGGTGTTTCCTGTAACATCTAAAAAACTAAGCAACAGAGCCTAGGGCACTTCCACTTATGGTCCTATAGCTTTGGGCAATTAAAATCAAAGAGACACAGCCACCCCAAAGTTTGGGACGGCTCTGTTTACAAGAACCTCGTTTACGGTACAAGTTCAATATCACAAAAGCGAAAAATGGATAAAGAAGTTGTGGTACTTACGTATAATGCAATATCACTCAGCAATGAAATCTATGTCATCAGGCCCGTAGCAGCATAATGAGTGGATTCAGGTACGATGATTCTAAGTGAAATAAGTCACACAGAAAAAGAAACATCATAAGATATCACTACTACACGGAATGTAAACTTGGCTACACAGGATCTGAATTACAAAACAGAACAGGGTCTCAAATGTAGAAAACCAACTTATGCTTGCTTAAGGGGAAAGGTGAGTTGGGGTGCTGCATGAAACCAGAGATTGAAATTAGCACAGATACCGTTCCATAAGCCAAATATGTAATAGACAAGAGCTACTCCTTGCTCAACGAAGTGGACTCAACACCCCATATTAAACGCCTAAGAATATACCTGACTAGAAATAATCTAAAAACCTACCGATTTATATGTCTCCGAAAGAGAATCAAGCGTGTGTACAGCGACATAAACGCAGCAGTGATAGGATTGGTGAGGTTCGGTGAGCAAATGCAGACGCTATGAAGTCATATTGCATGGTACCCATTCCATGGGTCTCAACTCTCCAGGTTTAAGGGATTCTTCCTTCAGCTAAAACATGCATGTGGAACCCAGAGTATGATCCACCGTGTGATCGGGAAACGTGTTCAAATGTGTCTCGTTTTCGTCCCCTGGTACTCGAGTGCAACATTCCAGATGCTTTACTAACACTCTCCCCACTTGGAGAGTCAGTGCCTTTAACCTCCTGTTTGGCCCAGTTTGCAATTTCTGTGGAAAATGAACAGGAATAGGGAGAACGAAAGAGAGACTAGCTGGAGGTGTCTGGACGGGCAAATTTAACTCTCATTTCCCACCAGGAAGAGGAATTAACCAAAGGCTCAGCATGCCGTGCCGGAACTACACTAGGGCCTGAAGCAATCCTGCGGTGTTGCGGCCAGCTCACAAGAAAGCGAGTTGAAGAAAGGAGCTCAGGGACACTGTAATTCACAAACCTGCAGAGTTATAAATGACAGCTATCGTCCAAAAATATATTGAAGTAAGGCTGCCAAGAGGACTTGAAAGCGGGGCAGAATTGCAGGAAACCTTTTTCAGGAGGTAGACGGGAATTGCATGTAAAGCATAGGAAAAGAGGCAGAACGTCCACAATGATGCACTTGGCCAAAAAGGGCGTATGCGTTTTTTCCTGAATATATTCAGGAAAAAACGCATACGCCCTTTTTGGCCAACCAAGCAAGCTTGCAAAGGAAATCTGCACTACAATGAAGTCTCGCTGCCCCCTGGTCAAAAGGGACATATGAAAAAAGTGTAAAATCCAGAAAGGCAGGACAAGCCATGAAGAACTGGGAGCCTTGTTATGCTGATGGGCGGGATGTAAATTGCCAACAGCCACTCTGGAGAAGTGTATGGTGTTTCCTGAAACATCTAAAAAACTAAGCAACAGAGCCTAGGGCACTTCCACTTATGGTTCTATAGCTTAGGGCAATTAAAATAAAAAAGACACAGCCACCCAAAAGTTTGGGACGGCTCTGTTTACAAGAACCTCGTTTATGGTACAAGTTCAATATCACAGAAAGCGAAAAATGGATAAAGAAGTTGTGGTACTTACGTACAATGCAATATCACTCAGCAATGAAATCTATGTCATCAGGCCCGTAGCAGCATAATGAGTGGATTCAGGTACGATGATTCTAAGTGAAATAAGTCACAGAGAAAAAGAAACATCATAAGATGTCACCAATACACGGAATGTAAACTTGGCTACACAGGAACTGAATTACAAAACAGAACAGGGTCTCATATGTAGAAAACCAACTTATGCTTGCTTAAGGGGAAAGGTGAGTTGGGGTGCTGCATGAAACCAGAGATTGAAATTAGCACAGATACCGTTCCATAAGCCAAATATGCAATAGACAAGAGCTACTCCTTGCTGAACGAAGTGGACTCAACACCCCATATTAAACGCCTAAGAATACACCTGACTAGAAATAATCTTAAAACCTACGGATTTATATGTCTCCGAAAGAGAATCAAGCGTGTGTACAGCGGCATAAACGCAGCACTGATAGGATTGGTGAGGTTCGGTGAGCAAATGCAGACTCTTTGAAGTCATATTGCATGGTACCCATTCCATGGGTCTCAACTCTCCAGGTTTAAGGGATTCTTCCTTCAGCTAAAACATGCATGTGGAACCCAGAGTATGATCCACCGTGTGATCGGGAAACGTGTTCAAATGTGTCTCAGTTTTCGTCCCCTGGTACTCGGGTGCAACACTCCAGACGCTTTACTAACACTCTCCCCACTTGGAGAGTCAGTGCCTTTAACCTCCTGTATGGCCCAGTTTGCAATTTCTGTGGAAAATGTACAGCAATAGGGAGAACCAATGAGAAACTAGCTGGAGGTGTCTGGACGGGCAAATTTAACTCTCATTTCCCACCAGGAAGAGGAATTAACCAAAGACTCAGCATGCCGTGCCGGAACCACACTAGGGCCTGAAGCAATCCTGCGGTGTTGCGGCCAGCTCACAAGAAAGCGAGTTGAAGAAAGGCGCTCAGGGGCACTGTAATTCACAAACCTGCAGAGTTATAAATGACAGCTATCGTCCAAAAATATATTGAAGTAAGGCTGCCAAGAGGACTTGAAAGCGGGGCAGAATTGCAGGAAACCGATTTCAGGAGGTAGACGGGAATTGCATGTAAAGCATAGGAAAAGAGGCAGAACGTCCACAATGATGCACTTGGCCAAAAAGGGCGTATGCGTTCTTTCCTGAATATATTCAGGAAAAAACGCATACGCCCTTTTTGGCCAACCAAGAAAGCTTGCAAAGGAAATCTGCACTACAATGAAGTCTCACTGCCGCCCAGTCAAAAGGGCCATCTGAAAAATGTGTAAAATCCAGAAAGGCAGGACAGGCCATGGAGAACTGGGAGCCTTGTTATGCTGATGGGCGGGATGTAAATTGCCAACAGCCACTCTGGAGAAGTGTATGGTGTTTCCTGAAACATCTAAAAAACAAAGCAACAGAGCCTAGGGCACTTCCACTTATGGTCCTATAGCTTAGGGAAATTAAAATAAAAAAGACACAGCCACCCAAAAGTTTGGGACAGCTCTGTTTACAAGAACCTCGTTTATGGTACAAGTTCAATATCACAGAAAGCGAAAAATGGATAAAGAAGTTGTGGTACTTACGTACAATGCAATATCACTCAGCAATGAAATCTATGTCATCAGGCCCGTAGCAGCATAATGAGTGGATTCAGGTACGATGATTCTAAGTGAAATAAGTCACAGAGAAAAAGAAACATCATAAGATGTCACCAATACACGGAATGTAAACTTGGCTACACAGGTACTGAATTACAAAACAGAACAGGGTCTCAAATGTAGAAAAGCAACTTATGCTTGCTTAAGGGGAAAGGTGAGTTGGGGTGCTGCATGAAACCAGAGATTGAAATTAGCACAGATACCGTTCCATAAGCCAAATATGCAATAGACAAGAGCTACTCCTTGCTGAACGAAGTGGACTCAACACCCCATATTAAACGCCTAAGAATATACCTGACTAGAAATAATCTTAAAACCTACGGATTTATATGTCTCCGAAAGAGAATCAAGCGTGTGTACAGCGGCATAAACGCAGCAGTGATAGGATTGGTGACGTTTGCTGAGCAAATGCAGACCCTTTGAAGTCATATTGCATGGTCCCCATTCCATGGGTCTCAACTCTCCAGGTTTAAGGGATTCTTCCTTCAGCTAAAACATGCATGTGGAACCCAGAGTATGATCCACCGTGTGATCGGGAAACGTGTTCAAATGTGTCTCGTTTTCGTCCCCTGGTACTCGGGTGCAACATTCCACATGCTTTACTAACACTCTCCCCACTTGGAGAGTCAGTGCCTTTAACCTCCTGTTTGGCCCAGTTTGTAATTTCTGTGGAAAATGAACAGGAATAGGGAGAACGAAAGAGAGACTAGCTGGAGGTGTCTGGACGGGCAAATTTAACTCTCATTTCCCACCAGGAAGAGGAATTAACCAAAGGCTCAGCGTGCCGTGCCGGAACTACACTAGGGCCTGAAGCAATCCTGCGGTGTTGCGGCCAGCTCACAAGAAAGCGAGTTGAAGAAAGGAGCTCAGGGACACTGTAATTCACAAACCTGCAGAGTTATAAATGACAGCTATCGTCCAAAAATATATTGAAGTAAGGCTGCCAAGAGGACTTGAAAGCGGGGCAGAATTGCAGGAAATCGATTTCAGGAGGTAGATTGGAATTGCATGTAAAGCATAGGAAAAGAGGCAGAACGTCCACAATGATGCACTTGGCCAAAAAGGGCGTATGCGTTTTTTCCTGAATATATTCAGGAAAAAACGCATACGCCCTTTTTGGCCAACCAAGAAAGCTTGCAAAGAAATCTGCACTACAATGAAGTCTCACTGCTTCCGGTCAAAAGGGCCATCTGAAAAAAGTGTAAAATCCAGAAAGGCAGGACAGGCCATGGAGAACTGGGAGCCTTGTTATGCTGATGGGCGGGATGTAAATTGCCAACAGCCACTCTGGAGAAGTGTATGGTGTTTCCTGAAACATCTAAAAAACAAAGCAACAGAGCCTAGGGCACTTCCACTTATGGTCCTATAGCTTAGGGAAATTAAATTCAAAAAGACACAGTCACCCCAAAGTTTGGGACGGCTCTGTTTACAAGAACCTCGTTTACAGTACAAGTTCAATATCGCAAAAAGCGAGAAATGGATAAAGAAGTTGTGGTACTTACGTACAATGCAATATCACTCAGCAATGAAATCTATGTCATCAGGCCTGTAGCAGCATAATGAGTGGATTCAGGTATGATGATTCTAAGTGAAATAAGTCACACAGAAAAAGAAACATCATAAGATAATAGTACTACACGGAATGTAAACTTGGCTACACAGGAACTGAATTACAAAACAGAACAGGGTCTCAAATGTAGAAAACCAACTTATGCTTGCTTGAGGGGAAAGGTGAGTTGGGGTGCTGCATGAAACCAGAGATTGAAATTAGCACAGATACCGTTCCATAAGACAAATATGTAATAGACAAGAGCTACTCCTTGCTCATCGAAGTGGAATCAACACCCCATATTAAACGCCTAAGAATATACCTGACTACTAAGAATATTAAAACCTACGGATTTATATGTCTCCGAAAGAGAATCAAGCGTGTGTACAGCGGCATAAACGCAGCAGTGATAGGATTGGTGAGGTTCGGTGAGCAAATGCAGACCCTTTGAAGTCATATTGCATGGTACCCATTCCATGGGTCTCAACTCTCCAGGTTTAAGGGATTCTTCCTTCAGCTGAAACATGCATGTGGAACACAGAGTATGATCCACCATGTGATCAGGAAACGTGTTCAAATGTGTCTCAGTTTTCATCCCCTCATACTCGGGTGCAACATTCAAGACGCTTTACTAACACTCTCCCCACTTGGAGAGTCAGTGTCTTTAAACTCCTGTTTGGCCCAGTTTGCAATTTCTGCGGAAAATGTACAGGAATAGGGAGAACCAATGAGAAACTAGCTGGAGGTGTCTGGACGGGCAAATTTAACTCTCATTTCCCACCAGAAAGAGGAATTAACCAAAGGCTCAGCATGCCGTGCCGGAACCACACTAGGGCCTGAAGCAATCCTGCGGTGTTGCGGCCAGCTCACAAGAAAGCGAGTTGAAGAAAGGAGCTCAGGGTCACTGTAATTCACAAACCTGCAGAGTTATAAATGACAGCTATCGTCCAAAAATATATTGAAGTAAGGCTGCCAAGAGGACTTGAAAGCGGGGCAGAATTGCAGGAAACCGATTTCAGGAGGTAGACGGGAATTGCATGTAAAGCATAGGAAAAGAGGCAGAACGTCCACAATGATGCACTTGGCCAAAAAGGGCGTATGTGTTCTTTCCTGAATATATTCAGGAAAAAACGCATACGCCCTTTTTCGCCAACCAAGCAGGATTGCAAAGGAAATCTACACTACAATGAAGTCTCACTGCCCCCCGGTCAAAAGGGCCATCTGAAGAAAGTGTAATATCCAGAAAGGCAGGACTTGGCATGGAGAACTGGGAGCCTTGTTATGCTGATGGGCGGGATGTAAATTGCCAACAGCCACTCTGGAGAAGTGTATGGTGTTTCCTGAAACATCTAAAAAACAAAGCAACAGAGCCTAGGGCACTTCCACTTATGGTCCTATAACTTAGGGAAATTAAAATCAAAAAGACACAGCCTCCCCAAACTTTGGAACGGCTCTGTTTACAAGAACCTCGTTTACTGTACAAGTTCAATATCACAGAAAGCGAAAAATGGATACAGAAGTTGTGGTACTTACGTACAATGCAATATCACTCAGCAATGAAATCTATGTCATCAGGCCCATAGCAGCATAATGAGTGGATTCAGGTATGATGATTCTAAGTGAAATAATTCACACAGAAAAAGAAACATCATAAGATATCACTACTACACGGAATGTAAACTTGGCTACAAAGGAACTGAATTACAAAACAGAACAGGGTGTCAAATGTAGAAAACCAACTTATGCTTGCTTAAGGGGAAAGGTGAGTTGGGGTGCTGCATGAAACCAGAGATTGAAATTAGCACAGATACCGCTCCATAAGCCAAATATGTAATAGACAACAGCTACACCTTGCTCAACGAAGTGGACTCAACACCCCATATTAAACGCCTAAGAATATACCTGACTAGAAATAATCTTAAAACCTAAGGATTTATATGTCTCCGAAAGAGAATCAAGCGTGTGTACAGCGGCATAAACGCAGCAGTGATAGGATTGGTGAGGTTCGGTGAGCAAATGCAGACCCTTTGAAGTCATATTGCATGGTACCCATTCCATGGGTCTCAACTCTCCAAGTTTAAGGGATTCTTCCTTCAGCTAAAACATGCATGTGGAACACAGAGTATGATCCACCGTGTGATCAGGAAACATGTTCAAATGTGTCTCAGTTTTCGTCCCCTGGTACTCGGGTGCAACATTCAAGACGCTTTACTAACACTCTCCCCACTTGGAGAGTCAGTGCCTTTAAACTCCTGTTTGGCCCAGTTTGCAATTTCTGCGGAAAATGTACAGGAATAGGGAGAACCAATGAGAGACTAGCTGGAGGTGTGTGGACGGGCAAATTTAACTCTCATTTCCCACCAGGAAGAGGAATTAACCAAAGGCTCAGCGTGCCGTGCCAGAACCACACTAGGGCCTGAAGCAATCCTGCGGTGTTGCGGCCAGCTCACAAGAAAGCGAGTTGAAGAAAGGAGCTCAGGGGCACTGTAATTCACAAACCTGCAGAGTTATAAATGACAGCTATCGTCCTCAAATATATTGAAGTAAGGCTGCCAAGAGGACTTGAAAGCGGGGCAGAATTGCAGGAAACCAATTTCAGGAGGTAGACGGGAATTGCATGTAAAGCATAGGAAAAGAGGCAGAACGTCCACAACGATGCACTTGGCCAAAAAGGGCGTATGCGTTTTTTCCTGAATATATTCAGGAAAAAACGCATACGCCCTTTTTGGCCAACCAAGCAAGCTTGCAAAGGAAATCTGGACTACAATGAAGTCTCACTGCCCCCCGGTCAAAAGGGCCATATGAAAAAAGTGTAAAATCCAGAAAGGCAGGACAGGCCATGAAGAACTGGGAGCCTTGTTATGCTGATGGGCGGGATGTAAATTGCCAACAGCCACTCTGGAGAAGTGTATGGTGTTTCCTGTAACATCTAAAAAACTAAGCAACAGAGCCTAGGGCACTTCCACTTATGGTCCTATAGCTTTGGGCAATTAAAATCAAAGAGACACAGCCACCCCAAAGTTTGGGACGGCTCTGTTTACAAGAATCTTGTTTACGGTACAAGTTCACTATCACAAAAGCGAAAAATGGATAAAGAAGTTGTGGTACTTACGTACAATGCAATATCACTCAGCAATGAAATCTATGTCATCAGGCCCGTAGCAGCATAATGAGTGGATTCAGGTACGATGATTCTAAGTGAAATAAGTCACACAGAAAAAGAAACATCATAAGATATCACTACTACACGGAATGTAAACTTGGCTACACAGGATCTGAATTACAAAACAGAACAGGGTCTCAAATGTAGAAAACCAACTTATGCTTGCTTAAGGGGAAAGGTGAGTTGGGGTGCTGCATGAAACCAGAGATTGAAATTAGCACAGATACCGTTCCATAAGCCAAATATGTAATAGACAAGAGCTACTCCTTGCTCAACGAAGTGGACTCAACACCCCATATTAAACGCCTAAGAATATACCTGACTAGAAATAATCTAAAAACCTACCGATTTATATGTCTCCGAAAGAGAATCAAGCGTGTGTACAGCGACATAAACGCAGCAGTGATAGGATTGGTGAGGTTCGGTGAGCAAATGCAGACCCTATGAAGTCATATTGCATGGTACCCATTCCATGGGTCTCAACTCTCCAGGTTTAAGGGATTCTTCCTTCAGCTAAAACATGCATGTGGAACCCAGAGTATGATCCACCGTGTGATCGGGAAACGTGTTCAAATGTGTCTCGTTTTCGTACCCTGGTACTCGAGTGCAACATTCCAGATGCTTTACTAACACTCTCCCCACTTGGAGAGTCAGTGCCTTTAACCTCCTGTTTGGCCCAGTTTGCAATTTCTGTGGAAAATGAACAGGAATAGGGAGAACGAAAGAGAGACTAGCTGGAGGTGTCTGGACGGGCAAATTTAACTCTCATTTCCCACCAGGAAGAGGAATTAACCAAAGGCTCAGCGTGCCGTGCCGGAACTACACTAGGGCCTGAAGCAATCCTGCGGTGTTGCGGCCAGCTCACAAGAAAGCGATTTGAAGAAAGGAGCTCAGGGACACTGTAATTCACAAACCTGCAGAGTTATAAATGACAGCTATCGTCCAAAAATATATTGAAGTAAGGCTGCCAAGAGGACTTGAAAGCGGGGCAGAATTGCAGGAAACCTTTTTCAGGAGGTAGACGGGAATTGCATGTAAAGCATAGGAAAAGAGGCAGAACGTCCACAATGATGCACTTGGCCAAAAAGGGCGTATGCGTTTTTTCCTGAATATATTCAGGAAAAAACGCATACGCCCTTTTTGGCCAACCAAGCAAGCTTGCAAAGGAAATCTGCACTTCAATGAAGTCTCGCTGCCCCCCGGTCAAAAGGGACATATGAAAAAAGTGTAATATCCAGAAAGGCAGGACAAGCCATGAAGAACTGGGAGCCTTGTTATGCTGATGGCCGGGATGTAAATTGCCAACAGCCACTCTGGAGAAGTGTATGGTGTTTCCTGAAACATCTAAAAAACTAAGCAACAGAGCCTAGGGCACTTCCACTTATGGTTTTATAGCTTAGGGCAATTAAAATCAAAGAGACACAGCCACCCCAAAGTTTGGGACGGCTCTGTTTACAAGAATCTTGTTTACGGTACAAGTTCACTATCACAAAAGCGAAAAATGGATAAAGAAGTTGTGGTACTTACGTACAATGCAATATCACTCAGCAATGAAATCTATGTCATCAGGCCCGTAGCAGCATAATGAGTGGATTCAGGTACGATGATTCTAAGTGAAATAAGTCACACAGAAAAAGAAACATCATAAGATATCACTACTACACGGAATGTAAACTTGGCTACACAGGATCTGAATTACAAAACAGAACAGTGTCTCAAATGTAGAAAACCAACTTATGCTTGCTTAAGGGGAAAGGTGAGTTAGGGTGCTGCATGAAACCAGAGATTAAAATTAGCACAGATACCGTTCCATAAGCCAAATATGTAATAGACAAGAGCTACTCCTTGCTCAACGAAGTGTACTCAACACCCCATATTAAACGCCTAAGAATATACCTGACTATAAATAATCTAAAAACCTACCGATTTATATGTCTCCAAAAGAGAATCAAGCGTGTGTACAGCGACATAAACGCAGCAGTGATAGGATTGGTGAGGTTCGGTGAGCAAATGCAGACCCTATGAAGTCATATTGCATGGTACCCATTCCATGGGTCTCAACTCTCCAGGTATAAGGGATTCTTCCTTCAGCTAAAACATGCATGTGGAACCCAGAGTATGATCCAGCGTGTGATCGGGAAACGTGTTCAAATGTGTCTCGTTTTCGTCCCCTGGTACTCGAGTGCAACATTCCAGATGCTTTACTAACACTCTCCCCACTTGGAGAGTCAGTGCCTTTAACCTCCTGTTTGGCCCAGTTTGCAATTTCTGTGGAAAATGAACAGGAATAGGGAGAACGAAAGAGAGACTAGCTGGAGGTGTCTGGACGGGCAAATTTAACTCTCATTTCCCACCAGGAAGAGGAATTAACCAAAGGCTCAGCGTGCCATGCCGGAACCACACTAGGGCCTGAAGCAATCCTGCGGTGTTGCGGCCAGCTCACAAGAAAGCGAGTTGAAGAAAGGATCTCAGGGGCACTGTAATTCACAAACCTGCAGAGTTATAAATGACAGCTATCGTCCAAAAATATATTGAAGTAAGGCTGCCAAGAGGACTTGAAAGCGGGGCAGAATTGCAGGAAACCGATTTCAGGAGGTAGACAGGAATTGCATGTAAAGCATAGGAAAAGAGGCAGAACGTCCACAATGATGCACTTGGCCAAAAAGGGCGTATGCGTTTTTTCCTGAATATATTCAGGAAAAAACGCATACGCCCTTTTTGGCCAACCAAGCAAGCTTGCAAAGGATATCTGCACTACAATGAAGTCTCACTGCCCCCCGGTCAAAAGGGCCATCTGAAAAAAGTGTAAAATCCAGAAAGGCAGGACAGGCCATGGAGAACTGGGAGCCTTGTTATGCTGGTAGGCGGGATGTAAATTGCCAACAGCCACTCTGGAGAAGTGTATGGTGTTTCCTGAAACATCTAAAAAACAAAGCAACAGAGCCTAGGGCACTTCCACTTATGGTCCTATAGCTTAGGGAAATTAAAATCAAAAAGACACGGTCACCCCAAAGTTTGGGACGGCTCTGTTTACAGAACCTCGTTTACAGTACAAGTTCAATATCACAGAAAACAAAAAATGGATAAAGAAGTTGTGGTACTTACGTACAATGCAATATCACTCAGCAATGAAATCTATGTCATCAGGCCCGTAGCAGCATAATGAGTGGATTCAGGTACGATGATTCTAAGTGAAATAAGTCACACAGAAAAAGAAACATCATAAGATATCACTACTACACGGAATGTAAACTTGGCTACACAGGAACTGAATTACAAAACAGAACAGGGTCTCAAATGTAGAAAACCAACTTATGCTTGCTTGAGGGGAAAGGTGAGTTGGGGTGCTGCATAAAACCAGAGATTGAAATTAGCACAGATACCGTTCCATAAGCCAAATATGTAATAGACAAGAGCTACTCCTTGCTCAACGAAGTGGACTCAACACCCCATATTAAACGCTTAAAAATACACCTGACTAGAAATAATCTTATAAACTACGGATTTATATGTCTCCGAAAGAGAATCAAGCCTGTGTACAGCGGCATAAACGCAGCAGTGATAGGATTGGTGAGGTTCAGTGAGCAAATGCAGACCCTTTGAAGTCATATTGCATGGTACCCATTCCATGGGTCTCAACTCTCAAATTTAAGGGATTCTTCCTTCAGCTAAAACATGCATGTGGAACACAGAGTATGATTCACCGTGTGATCAGGAAACGTGTTCAAATGTGTCTCAGTTTTCGTCCCCTGGTACTCGGGTGCAACACTCCAGACGCTTTACTAACACTCTCTCCACTTGGAGAGTCAGTGCCTTTAACCTCCTGTATGGCCCAGTTTGCAATTTCTGCGGAAAATGTACAGGAATAGGGATAACCAATGATAAACTAGCTGGAGGTGTCTAGACGGGCAAATTTAACTCTCATTTCCCACCAGGAAGAGGAATTAACCAAAGGCTCAGCGTGCCGTGCCGGATCCACACTAGGGCCTGAAGCAATCCTGCGGTGTTGCGGCCAGCTCACAAAAAAGCGAGTTGAAGAAAGGAGCTCAGGGGCACTGTAATTCACAAATCTGCAGAGTTATAAATGACAGCTATCGTCCAAGAATATATTGAAGTAAGGCTGCCAAGAGGACTTGAAAGTGGTGCAGAATTGCACGAAACCGATTTCAGGAGGTAGACTGGAATTGCATGTAAAGCATAGGAAAAGAGGCAGAACGTCCACAACGATGCACTTGGCCATAAAGGGCGTATGCGTTTTTTCCTGAATAGGAAAAAACGCATACGCACTTTTTGGCCAACCAAGAAAGCTTGCAAAGGAAATCTGCACTACAATGAAGTCTCACTGCCGCCCAGTCAAAAGGGCCATCTGAAAAATGTGTAAAATCCAGAAAGGCAGGACAGGCCATGGAGAACTGGGAGCCTTGTTATGCTGATGGGCGGGATGTAAATTGCCAACAGCCACTCTGGAGAGTGTATGGTGTTTCCTGTAACATCTAAAAAACAAAGCAACAGACCCTAGGGCACTTCCACTTATGGTCCTATAGCTTAGGGCAATTAAAATCAAAGAGACACAGCCACCCCAAAGTTTGGGACGGCTCTGTTTACAAGAATCTTGTTTACGGTACAAGTTCAATATCACAAAAGCGAAAAATGGATAAAGAAGTTGTGGTACTTACGTACAATGCAATATCACTCAGCAATGAAATCTATGTCATCAGGCCCGTAGCAGCATAATGAGTGGATTCAGGTACGATGATTCTAAGTGAAATAAGTCACACAGAAAAAGAAACATCATAAGATATCACTACTACACGGAATGTAAACTTGGCTACACAGGAACTGAATCCAAAACAGAACAGGGTCTCAAATGTAGAAAACCAACTTATGCTTGCTTAAGGGGAAAGGTGAGTTGGGGTGCTGCATGAAACCAGAGATTGAAATTAGCACAGATACCGTTCCATAAGCCAAATATGTAATAGACAAGAGCTACTCCCTGCTCAACGAAGTGGACTCAACACCCCATATTAAACGCCTAAGAATATACCTGACTAGAAATAATCTTAAAAAGTATGAATTTATATGTCTCCGAAAGACAATCAAGCGTGTGTACAGCGGCATAAACGCAGCAGTGATAGGATTGGTGAGGTTCGGTGAGCAAATGCAGACCCTTTGAAGTCATATTGCATGGTACCCATTCCATGGGTCTCAACTCTCCAGGTTTAAGGGATTCTTCCTTCAGCTAAAACATGCATGTGGAACCCAGAGTATGATCCACCGTGTGATCGGGAAACGTGTTCAAATGTGTCTCAGTTTCCGTCCCCTGGTACTCGGGTGCAACACTCCAGACGCTTTACTAACACTCTCCCCACTTGGAGAGTCAGTGCCTTTAACCTCCTGTTTGGCCCAGTTTGCAATTTCTGCGGAAAATGTACAGGAATAGGGAGAACCAATGAGAAACTAGCTGGAGGTGTCTGGACGGGCAAATTTAACTCTCATTTCCACCAGGAAGAGGAATTAACCAAAGGCTCAGCGTGCCGTGCCGGAACCACACTAGGGCCTGAAGCAATCCTGCGGTGTTGCGGCCAGCTCACAAGAAAGCGAGTTGAAGAAAGGAGCTCAGGGGCACTGTAATTCACAAAACTGCAGAGTTATAAATGACAGCTATCGTCCAAAAATATATTGAAGTAAGGCTGCCAAGAGGACTTGAATGCAGGGCAGAATTGTAGGAAATCGATTTCAGGAGGTACACTGGAATTGCATGTAAAGCACAGAAAAGAGGCAGAACGTCCACAATGATGCACTTGGCCAAAAAGGGCGTATGCGTTTTTTCCTGAATATATTCAGGAAAAAACGCATACGCCCTTTTTGGCCAACCAAGCAAGCTTGCAAAGGATATCTGAACTACAATGAAGTCTCACTGCCCCCCGGTCAAAAGGGCCATCTGAAAAAAGTGTAAAATCCAGAAAGGCAGGACAGGCCATGGAGAACTGGGAGCCTTGTTATGCTGATGGGCGGGATGTAAATTGCCAACAGCCACTCTGGAGAAGTGTATGGTGTTTCCTAAAACATCTAAAAAACAAAGCAACAGAGCCTAGGGCACTTCCACTTATGGTCCTATAGCTTAGGGAAATTAAAATCAAAAAGACACGGTCACCCCAAAGTTTGGGACGGCTCTGTTTACAAGAACCTCGTTTACGGTACAAGTTCAATATCACAGAAAGCGAAAAATGGATAAAGAAGTTGTGGTACTTACGTACAATGCAATATCACTCAGCAATGAAATCTACGTCATCAGGCCCGTAGCAGCATAATGAGTGGATGCAGGTATGATGAGTATAAGTGAAATAAGTCACACAGAAAAAGAAACATCATAAGATATCACTACTACACGGAATGTAAACTTGGCTACACAGGAACTGAATTACAAAACAGAACAGGGTCTCAAATGTAGAAAACCAACTTATGCTTGCTTAAGGGGAAAGGTGAGTTGGGGTGCTGCATGAAACCAGAGATTAAAATTAGCACAGATACCGTTCCATAAGCCAAATATGTAATAGACAAGAGCTACTCCTTGCTCAACGAAGTGGACTCAACACCCCATATTAAACGCGTAAGAATATACCTGTCTAGTAAGAATATTAAAACCTACCGATTTATATGTCTCCGAAAGAGAATCAAGCGTGTGTACGGCGGCATAAACGCAGCAGTGATAGGATTGGTGAAGTTCGGTGAGCAAATGCAGACCCTTTGAAATCATATTGCATGGTACCCATTCCATGGGTCTCAACTCTCCAGGTTTAAGGGATTCTTCCTTCAGCTAAAACATGCATGTGGAACACAGAGTATGATCCACCGTGTGATCGGGAAACGTGTTCAAATGTGTCTCAGTTTTCGTCCCGTGGAACTCGGGTGCAACATTCCAGATGCTTTACTAACACTCTCCCCACTTGCAGAGTCAGTGCCTTTAACCTCCTGCTTGGCCCAGTTTGCAATTTCTGCGTAAGATGAACAGGAATAGGGAGAACCAATGAGAGACTAGGTGGAGGTGTCTGGACGGGCAAATTTAACTCTCATTTCCCACCACGAAGAGGAATTAACCAAAGGCTCAGCGTGCCATGCCGGATCCACACTAGGGCCTGAAGCAATACTGCGGTGTTGCAGCGAGCTCACAAGAAAGCAAGTTGAAGAAAGGAACTCAGGGGCACTGTAATTCACAAACCTGCAGAGTTATAAATGACAGCTATCGTCCAAAAATATATTGAAGTAAGGCTGCCAAGAGGACTTGAAAGCGGGGCAGAATTGCAGGAAACCGATTTCAGGAGGTAGACGGGAATTGCATGTAAAGCATAGGAAAAGAGGCAGAACGTCCACAATGATGCACTTGGCCAAAAAGGGCGTATGCGTTTTTTCCTGAATATATTCAGGAAAAAACGCATACGCCCTTTTTGGCCAACCAGGCAAGCTTGCAAAGGAAATCTGCACTACAGTGAAGGCTCACTGCCCCCCAGTCAAAAGGGCCATCTGAAAAAAGTGTAACATCCAGAAAGGCAGGACAGGCCATGGAGAACTGGGAGCTTTGTTATGCTGATGGGCGGGATGTAAACTGCCAACAGCCACTCTGGGGAAGTGTATGGTGTTTCCTGAAACATCTAAAAAACAAAGCAACAGAGCCTAGGGCACTTCCACTTATGGTCCTATAGCTTAGGGAAATTAAAATCAAAAAGACACAGCCACCCCAAATTTTGGGACAGCTCTGTTTACAAGAACCTCGTTTACGGTACAAGTTCAATATCACAGAAAGCGAAAAATGGATAAAGAAGTTGTGGTACTTACGTATAATGCAATATCACTCAGCAATGAAATCTATGTCATCAGGCCCGTCGCAGCATAATGAGTGGATGCAGGTACGATGATTCTAAGTGAAATAAGTCACACAGAAAACGAAACATCATAAGATATCACTACTACACGGAATGTAAACTTGGCTACACAGGAACTGAATTACAAAACAGAACAGGGTCTCAAATGTAGAAAACAAACTTATGCTTGCTTAAGGGGAAAGGTGAGTTGGGGTGCTGCATGAAACCAGAGATTGAAATTAGCACAGATACCGTGCCATAAGCCAAATATGTAATAGACAAGAGCTACTCCTTGCTCATCGAAGTGTACTCAACACCCCATATTAAACGCCTAAGAATACACCTGACTTGTAAGAATCTTAAAACCTATGGATTTATATGTCTCCGAAAGAGAATCAAGCGTGTGTACGGCGGCATAAACGCAGCAGTGATAGGATTGGTGAGGTTCGGTGAGCAAATGCAGACCCTTTGAAGTCATATTACATGGTACCCATTCCATGGGTCTCAACTCTCCAGGTTTAAGGGATTCTTCCTTCAGCTAAAACATGCATGTGGAACCCAGAATATGATCCACCGTGTGATCGGGAAACGTGTTCAAATGTGTCTCAGTTTTTGTCCCCTGGTACTCGGGTGCAACATTCAAGACGCTTTACTAACACTCTCCCCACTTGTAGAGTCAGTGCCTTTAAACTCCTGTTTGGCCCAGTTTGCAATTTCTGCGGAAAATGTACAGGAATAGGGAGAACCAATGAGAGACTAGGTGGAGGTGTCTGGACGGGCAAATTTAACTCTAATTTCCCACCAGGAAGAGGAATTAACCAAAGGCTCAGCGTGCCGTGCCGGAACCACACTAGGGCCTGAAGCAATCCTGCGGTGTTGCGGCCAGCTCACAAGAAAGCGAGTTGAAGAAAGGAGCTCAGGGGCACTGTAATTCACAAACCTGCAGAGTTATAAATGACAGCTATCGTCCAAAAATATATTGACGTAAGGCTGCCAAGAGGACTTGAAAGCGGGGCAGAATTGCAGGAAATCGATTTCAGGAGGTAGACGGGAATTGCATGTAAAGCATAGGAAAAGAGGCAGAACGTCCACAATGATGCACTTGGCCAAAAAGGGCGTATGCGTTTCTTCCTGAATATATTCAGGGAAAAACGCATACGCACTTTTTGGCCAACCAAGCAAGCTTGCAAAGGAAATCTGCACTACAATGAAGTCTCACTGCCCCCCGGTCAAAAGGGCCATCTGAAAAAAGTGTAAAATCCAGAAAGGCAGGACAGGCCATGGAGAACTGGGAGCCTTGTTATGCTGATGGGCGGGAGGTAAATTGCCAACAGCCACTCTGGAGAAGTGTATGGTGTTTCCTGAAACATCTAAAAAACAAGCAACAGAGCCTAGGGCACTTCCACTTATGGTCCTATAGCTTAGGGAAATTAAAATCAAAAAGACACAGCCACCCCAAAGTTTGGGACGGCTCTGTTTACAAGAATCTCGTTTACGGTACAAGTTCAATATCACAAAAGCGAAAAATGGATAAAGAAGTTGTGGTACTTACGTACAATGCAATATCACTCAGCAATGAAATCTATGTCATCATGCCCGTCGTAGCATAATGAGTGGATTCAGGTACGATGATTCTAAGTGAAATAAGTCACACAGAAAAAGAAACATCATAAGATATCACTACTACACGGAATATAAACTTGGCTACACAGGAACTGAATTACAAAACAGAGCAGGGTCTCAAATGTAGAAAACCAACTTACGCTTGCTTAAGGGGAAAGGTGAGTTGGGGTGCTGCATGAAACCAGAGATTGAAATTAGCACAGATACCGTTCCATAAGCCAAATATGCAATAGACAAGAGCTACTCCTTGCTGAACGAAGTGGACTCAACACCCCATATTAAACGCCTAAGAATATACCTGACTAGAAATAACCTTAAAACCTACGGATTTATATGTCTCCGAAAGAGAATCAAGCGTGTGTACAGCGGCATAAATGCAGCAGTGATAGGATTGGTGAGGTTCGGTGAGCAAATGCAGACCCTTTGAAGTCATATTACATGGTACCCATTCCATGGGTCTCAACTCTCTAGGTTTAAGGGATTCTTCCTTCAGCAAAAACATGCATGTGGAACACAGATTATGATGCACCATGTGATCGGGAAACGTGTTCAAATGTGTCTCAGTTTTCGTCCCCTGGTACTCGGGTGGAACACTACAGACGCTTTACTAACACTCTCCCCACTTGGAGAGTCAGTGCCTTTAACCTCCTGTATGGCCCAGTTTGCAATTTCTGCAGAAAATGTACAGGAATAGGGAGAACCAATGAGAAACTAGCTGGAGGTGTCTGGACGGGCAAATTTAACTCTCATTTCCCACCAGGAAGAGGAATTAACCAAAGGCTCAGCGTGCCGTGCCGGAACCACACTAGGGCCTGAAGCAATCCTGCGGTGTTGCGGCCAGCTCACAAGAAAGCGAGTTGAAGAAAGGAGCTCAGGGGCACTGTAATTCACAAACGTGCAGAGTTATAAATGACAGCTATCTTCCAAAAATATATTGAAGTAAGGCTGCCAAGAGGACTTGAAAGCGGGGCAGAATTGCAGGAAACCGATTTCAGGAGGTAGACTGGAATTGCATGTAAAGCATAGGAAAAGAGGCAGAACGTGCACAATGATGCACTTGGCCAAAAAGGGCGTATGCGTTTTTTCCTGAATATATTCAGGAAAAAACGCATACGCCCTTTTTGGCCAACCAAGCAAGCTTGCAAAGGAAATCTGCACTACAATGAAGTCTCACTGCCCCCCGGTCAAAAGGGCCATCTGAAAAAAGTGTAAAATCCAGAAAGGCAGGACAGGCCATGGAGAACTGGGAGCCTTCTTATGCTGATGGGCAGGATGTAAATTGCCAGCAGCCACTCTGGAGAAGTGTATGGTGTTTCCTGAAACATCCAAAAAACAAAGCAACAGAGCCTAGGGCACTTCCACTTACGGTCCTATAGCTTAGGGAAATTAAAATCAAAAAGACACAGCAACCACAAAGTTTGGGCCGGCCATGTTTACAAGAACCTCGTTTACGGTACAAGTTCAATATCACAGAAAGTGAAAAATGGATAAAGAAGTTGTGGTACTTACGTACAATGCAATATCACTCAGCAATGAAATCTATGTCATCAGGCCCGTAGCAGCATAATGAGTGGATTCAGGTACGATGATTCTAAGTGAAATAAGTCACACAGAAAAAGAAACATCATAAGGTATCACTAATACACGCAATGTAAACTTGGCTACACAGGAACTGAATTACAAAGCAAAACAGGGTCTCAAATGTAGAAAACCAACTTATGCTTGCTTAAGGGGAAAGGTGAGTTGGGGTACTGCATAAAAACAGAGATTGAAATTAGCACAGATACCGTTCCATAAGCCAAATATGTAATAGACAAGAGCTACTCCTTGCTCAACGAAGTGGACTCAACACCCCATAATAAACGCCTAAGAATATACCTGACTAGTAAGAATCTTAAAACCTTTGGATTTATATGTCTCCAAAAGAGAATCAAGTGTGTGTTCAGCGGCATAAACGCAGCAGTGATAGGATTGGTGAGGTTCGGTGAGCAAATGCAGACCCTTTGAAGTCATATTGCATGGTACCCATTCCATGGGTCTCAACTCTCCACGTTTAAGGGATTCTTCCTTCAGCTAAAACATGCATGTGGATCCCAGAGTATGATCCACCGTGTGATCAGGTAACGTGTTCAAATGTGTCTCAGTTTTCATCCCCTGGTACTCGGGTGCAACATTCAAGACGCTTTACTAACACTCTCCACACTTGGAGAGTCAGTGCCTTTAACCTCCTGTTTGGCCCAGTTTGCAATTTCTGCGTAAGATGAACAGGAATAGGGAGAACCAATGAGAGACTAGATGGAGGTGTCTGGACGGGCAAATTTAACTCTCATTTCCCACCAGGAAGAGGAATTAACCAAAGGCTCAGCGTGCCATGCCAGAAGCACACTAGGGCCTGAAGCAATCCTGCGGTGTTGCGGCCAGCTCACAAGAAAGCAAGTTGAGGAAAGGAACTCAGGGGCACTGTAATTCACAAACCTGCAGAGTTATAAATGACAGCTATCGTCCAAAAATATATTGAAGTAAGGCTGCCAAGAGGACTTGAAAGCAGGGCAGAATTGCAGGAAACCGATTTCAGGAGGTAGACTGGAATTGCATGTAAACCATAGGAAAAGAGGCATAACGTCCACAATGATGCACTTGGCCAAAAAGGGCGTATGCGTTTTTTCCTGAATATATTCAGGAAAAAACGCATACGCCCTTTTTGGCCAACCAAGCAAGCTTGCAAAGGAAATCAGCACTACAATGAAGTTTCACTGCCCCCCGGTCAAAAGGGCCATCTGAAAAAAGTGTAAAATCCAGAAAGGCAGGACAGGCCATGGAGAACTGGGAGCCTTGTTATGTTGATGGGCGGGATGTAAATTGCCAGCAGCCACTCTGGAGAAGTGTATGGTGTTTCCTGAAACATCCAAAAAACAAAGCAACAGAGCCTAGGGCACTTCCACTTATGGTCCTATAGCTTAGGGAAATTAAAATCAAAAAGACACAGCCACCCCAATGTTTGGGACGGCTCTGTTTACAAGAACCTCGTTTACGGTACAAGTTCAATATCACAGAAAGCGAAAAATGGATAAAGAAGTTGTGGTACTTACATACAATGCAATATCACTCAGCAATGAAATCTATGTCATCAGGCCCGTAGCAGCATAATGAGTGGATTCAGGTACGATGATTCTAAGTGAAATAAGTCACACAGAAAAAGAAACATCATAAGATATCACTAATACACGGATTGTAAACTTGGCTACACAAGAACTGAATTACAAAACAGAACAGGGTGTCAAATGTAGAAAAGCAACTTATGCTTGCTTAAGGGGAAAGGTGAGTTGGGGTGCTGCATAAAACCAGAAATTGAAATTAGCACAGATACCGTGCCATAAGCCAAATATGTAATAGACAAGAGCTACTCCTTGCTCAACGAAGTGGACTCAACACCCCATATTAAACGCCTAAGAATATACCTGACTAGTAAGAATCTTAAAACCTATGGATTTATATGTCTCCGAAAGAGAATCAAGCGTGTGTACAGCGGCATAAACGCAGCAGTGATAGGATTGGTGAGGTTTTGTGAGCAAATGCAGACCCTTTAAAGTCATATTGTATGGTACCCATTCCATGGGTCTCAACTCTCCAGGTTTAAGGGATTCTTCCTTCAGCTAAAACATGCATGTGGAACCCAGAGTATGATCCACCGTGTGATCGGGAAACGTGTTCAAATGTGTCTCAGTTTTCGTCCCCTCGTACTCGGGTGCAACATTCCAGACGCTTTACTAACACTCTCCCCACTTGGAGAGTCAGTGCCTTTAACCTCCTGTTTGGCCCAGTTTGCAATTTCTGTGGAAAATGAACAGGAATAGGGAGAACCAATGAGAGACTAGGTGGAGGTATCTGGACAGGCAAATTTAACTCTCATTTCCCACCAGGAAGAGGTATTAACCAAAGGCTCAGTATGCCATGCCGGAACCAAAGTAAGGCCTGAAGCAATCCTGCGGTGTTGCGGCCAGCTCATAAGAAAGCGAGTTGAAGAAAGGAGCTCAGGGGCACTGTAATTCACAAACCTGCAGAGTTATAAATGACAGCTATCTTCCAAAAATATATTGAAGTAAGGCAGCCAAGAGGAGTTGAAAGCGGGGCAGAATTGCAGGAAACCGATTTCAGGAGGTAGACTGGAATTGCATGTAAAGCATAGGAAAAGAGGCAGAACGTCCACAATGATGCACTTGGCCAAAAAGTGCGTATGCGTTTTTTCCTGAATATATTCAGGAAAAGACGCATACGCCCTTTTTGGCCAACCAAGCAAGCTTGCAAAGGAAATCTGCACTACAATGAAGTGTCACAGCCCCCCGTTCAAAAGGGACATCTGAAAAAACTGTAAAATCCAGAAAGGCAGGACAGGCCATGGAGAACTGGCAGACTTGTTATGCTGATGGGCGGGATGTAAATTGCCAGAAGCCACTCTGGAGAAGTGTATGGTGTTTCCTGAAACATCCAAAAAACAAAGCAACAGAGCCTAGGGCATTTCCACTTCTGGTCCTATAGCTTAGGGAAATTAAAATCAAAAAGACACAGCCACCCCAAAATTTGGGCCGGCTCTGTTTACAAGAACCTCGTTTATGGTACAAGTTCAATATCACAGAAAGCGAAAAATGGATAAAGAAGTTGTGGTAATTACGTACAATGAAATATCACTCAGCAATGAAATCTATGTCATCAGGCCTGTAGAAGCATAATGAGTGGATTCAGGTACGATGATTCTAAGTGAAATAAATCACACAGAAAAAGAAACATCATAAGATATCACTACTACACGGAATGTAAACTTGTCTACACAGGAACTGAAATACAAAACAGAACAGGGTCTCAAATGTAGAAAACCAACTTATGCTTGCTTAAGGGGAAAGGTGAGTTGGGGTGCTGCATAAAACCAGAGATTGAAATTAGCACAGATACCGTTCCGTAAGCCAAATATGTAATAGACAAGAGCTACTCCTTGCTCAACGAAGTGGACTCAACACCCCATATTAAACGCCTAAGAATATACCTGACTAGTAAGAATCTTAAAACCTTTGGATTTATATGTCTCCAAAAGAGAATCAAGTGTGTGTACAGCGGCATAAACGCAGCAGCGATAGGATTGGTGAGGTTCGGTGAGCAAATGCAGACACTTTGAAGTCATATTGCATGGTACCCATTCCATGGGTATCAACTCTCCAGGTTTAAGGGATTCTTCCTTCAGCTAAACATGCATGTGGAACCCAGAGTATGATCCACCGTGTGATCGGGAAACGTGTTCAAATGTGTCTCAGTTTTCGTCCCCTGGTACTCGGGTGCAACATTCCAGATGCTTTACTAACACTCTCCCCACTTGGAGAGTCAGTGCCTTTAACCTCCTGTTTGGCCCAGTTTGCAATTTCCGCGTAAGATGAACAGGAATAGGGAGAACCAATGAGAGACTAGGTGTAGGTGTCTGGACGGGCAAATTTAACTCTCATTTCCCACCAGGAAGAGGAATTAACCAAAGGCTCAGCGTGCCATGCCAGAAGCAATCTAGGGCCTGAAGCAATCCTGCGGTGTTGCGGCCAGCTCACAAGAAAGCGAGTTGAAGAAAGGAACTCACGGGCACTGTAATTCACAAACTTGCAGAGTTATAAATGACAGCTATCTTCCAAAAATATATTGATGTAAGGCTGCCAAGAGGACTTGAAAGCGGGGCAGAATTGGAAGAAACCGATTTCAGGAGGTAGACTGGAATTGCATGTAAAGCATAGGAAAAGAGGCAGAACGTCCACAATGATGCACTTGGCCAAAAAGGGCGTAAGCGTTTTTCCCTGAATATATTCAGGAAAAAACGCATACGCACTTTTTGGCCAACCAAGCAAGTTTGCAAAGGAAATCTGCACTACAATGAAGTCTCACTGCCCCACGGTCAAAAGGGCCATCTGAAAAATGTGTAAAATCCAGAAAGGCAGTTCAGGCCATGGAGAACTGGGAGCCTTGTTATGCTGATGGGCGGGATGTAAATTGCCAACAGCCACTCTGGAGAAGTGTATGGTGTTTCCTGAAACATCACAAAAACAAAGAAACAGAGCCTAGGGCACTTCCACTTATGGTCCTATAGCTAAGGGAAATTAAAATCAAAAAGACACAGCCACCCCAAAGTTTGGGCCGGCTCTGTTTACAAGAACCTTGTTTACGGTACAAGTTCAATATCACAGAAAGCGAAAAATGGATAAAGAAGTTGTGGTACTTACGTACAATGCAATATCACTCAGCAATGAAATCTTTGTCATCAGGCCCATAGCAGCATAATGAGTGGATTCAGGTACGATGATTCTAAGTGAAATAAGTCACACAGAAAAAGAAACATCATAAGATATCACTACTACACGGAATGTAAACTTGGCTACACAAGAACTGAATTACAAAACAGAACAATGTGTCAAATGTGGAAAACCAACTTATGCTTGCTTAAGGGGAAAGGTGAGTTGGGGTGCTGCATAAAACCAGAGATTGAAATTAGCACAGATACCGTTCCATAAGCCAAATATGTAATAGACAAGAGCTACTCCTTGCTCAACGAAGTGGACTCAACACCCCATATTAAACGCCTAAGAATATACCTGACTAGTAAGAATCTTAAAACCTATGGATTTATATGTCTCCAAAAGAGAATCAATTGTGTGTACAGCGGCATAAACGCAGCAGTGATAGGATTGGTGAGGTTCGGTGAGCAAATGCAGACCCTTTGAAGTCATATTGCATGGTACCCATTCCATGGGTCTCAACTCTCCATTTTTAAGGGATTCTTCCTTCAGCTAAAACATGCATGTGGAACCCAGAGTATGATCCACCATGTGATGGGGAAACGTGTTCAAATGTGTCTCAGTTTTCGTCCCCTGGTACTCGGGTGCAACATTCCAGACGCTTTACTAACACTCTCCCCACTTGGAGAGTCAGTGCCTTTAACCTCCTGTTTGGCCCAGTTTGCAATTTCTGCGTAAGATGAACAGGAAGAGGGAGAACCAATGAGAGACCAGCTGGAGGTGTCTGGACGGACAAATTTAACTCTCATTACCCACCAGGAAGAGGAATTAACCAAAGGCTCAGCATGCAATGCAGGAACCAAACTAGGGCCTGAAGCAATCCTGCGGTGTTGCGGCCAGCTCACAAGAAAGCGAGTTGAAGAAAGGAGCTCAGGGGCACTGTAATTCACAAACCTGCAGAGTTATAAATGACAGCTAATGTCCAAAAATATATTGAAGGAAGGCTGCCAAGAGGAGTTGAAAGCGGCGCAGAATTGCAGGAAACCGATTTCAGGAGGTAGACTGGAATTGCATGTAAAGCATAGGAAAAGAGGCAGAACGTCCACAATGATGCACTTGGCCAAAAAGGGCGTATGCGTTTTTCCCTGAATATATTCAGGAAAAAACGCATACGCCCTTTTTGGCCAACCAAGCAAGCTTGCAAAGGAAATCTGCACTACAATGAAGTCTCACTGCCCCCCGGTCAAAAGGGCTATCTGAAAAAAGTGTAAAATCCAGAAAGGCAGGACAGGCCATGGAGAACTGGGAGCCTTGATAAGCTGATGGGCGGGATGTAAATTGCCAACAGCCACTCTGAAGAAGTGTGTGGTGTTTCCTGAAACATCAAAAAAACAAAGCAACAGAGCCTAGGGCACTTCCACTTATGGTCCTATAGCTTAGGGAAATTAAAATCAAAAAGACACAGCCACCCCAAAGTTTGGGCTGGCTCTGTTTACAAGAACCTCGTTTACGGTACAAGTTCAATATCACAGAAAGCGAAAAATGGATAAAGAAGTTGTGGTAATTACGTACAATGCAATATCACTCAGCAATGAAATCTATGTCATCAGGCCCGTAGCAGCATAATGAGTGGATTCAGGTACGATGATTCTAAGTGAAATAAGTCACACAGAAAAAGAAACATCATAAGATATCACTACTACATGGAATGTAAACTTGGGTACACAGGAACTGAATTACAAAACAGAACAGGGTGTCAAATGTAGAAAACCAACTTATACTTGCTTAAGGGGAAAGGTGAGTTGGGGTGCTGCATAAAACCAGAGATTGAAATTAGCACAGATACCGTTCCATAAGCCAAATATGTAATAGACAAGAGCTACTCCTTGCTCAACGAAGTGGACTCAACACCCCATATTAAACGCCTAAGAATATACCTGACTAGTAAGAATCTTAAAACCTATGGATTTATATGTCTCCGAAAGAGAATCAAGCGTGTGTACAGCGGCATAAACGCAGCAGTGATAGGATTGGTGAGGTTTGGTGAGCAAATGCAGACCCTTTGAAGTCATATTGCATGGTACCCATTCCATGGGTCTCAACTCTCCATGTTTAAGGGATTCTTCCTTCAGCTAAAACATGCATGTGGAACCAAGAGTATGATCCACCGTGTGATCGGGAAAAGTGTTCAAATGTGTCTCAGTTTTCGTCCCCTGGTACTCGGGTGCAACATTCCAGACGCTTTACTAACACTCTCCCCACTTGGAGAGTCAGTGCCTTTAACCTCCTGTTTGGCCCAGTTTGCAATTTCTTCGGAAGATGAACAGGAATATGGAGAAGCAATGGGAGACTATCTGTAGGTGTCTGGACGGGCAAATTTAACTCTCATTTCCCACCAGGAAGATAAATGAACCAAAGGCTCTGCATGCCATGCTGGAACTATATTAGGGCCTGAGGAGATCCTGCGGTGTTGCGGCCAGCTCACAAGAAAGTGAGTTGAAGAAAGGAGCTCAGGGGCACTGTAATTCAGAAACCTGCGGAGTTATAAATGACAGCTATCATACAAAATTATACTGAAGTAAGGCTGCGATGAGGACTTGAATGCCGGGCAGAATTGCTGGAAACTGATTTCAGAACGTACACGGGAGTAGCTCTTAAAGCATAGGAAAAGAGACAGAACTTGGAAAATAATGCACTTGGCAAAAAAGGGCATATGTGTTTTATCCAGAGCTCTCATAACTGAGGGGAGGAGATTCCCAGCAGGCTCCAACTGCCACCTGAGGGCTCACATTGCCAAGGCAACGTGAGCATGCCAGGCAGGAGTTACCTCACAGCAGAGGTCCCACCTCACAGAAGGGTGAGAAACCCAGCCAACATCAGACTCTCACCAGAGGGCCCACATCACCAAGGGGATGGGAACCAGGCAGGAGTGTCTTCACATCAGTGGGGCCACATCATCGAAAGCTGAGGTACTCAGCACATGTGTCCTCAAACCAGAGGACCCACATCACCAAGGACCTCGGAGTGAGGCAGGCAGGAGTAACCTCACAACACTGGGCCCATAGAATAAAAAAGTGAGGAATCCAGCAGTTGGAACCTTCCAGCAGGCGGCCCAGAGCACCGAGGCTATGGGATCCAGGCCACAGTGAACTCACAGAAGAGGGCCCATGTCATGAAACTGAGCAACCCAGCCATTGGGACCTCAGAGCAGGAGGCCCACATCCCCATGGGGATCGAATTCTGGTAGGAGTGTCCTCGCACCACTGAGAACGTATCAGAAAATTTTGGGCGACCAGCAGTTAGGGCCTGACGCCAGAGGACCCTCATCACCAAGGGAAGGAGGCTCCCAGCAGGCTCCAACTGCCACCAGAGGGCTGACGTCGCCAAGGCGATGTGTGCCAACCAGGCACGAATGACCTCACAGCAGAGGGCCCACCTCAGAGAAGTGTGACGAACCCAGTCAGGATCAGACTCGCACCAGAGGGCCCACATCACCAAATGGATTGGAACCAGGCAGGAGTGTCCTCACATGAGTAGGGCCACATCATCTAAAGGTGAGGAACCCAGAACATGTGGCTTCAAACCATAGGACACCCATCACCAAGGGGCTGGGAGTGAGGCAGGCAGGAGGAGCCTCATAACAGAGGGCCCAAAAATAAGAAAGGTGAGGAATCCAGCAGTTGGAACCTCCCAGCAGGCGACCCAGAGCACAGAGGCTAGAGGAACCAGGCCAGAGTGAACTAACACCAGACAGCCCACATCATGAAACTGTGAGCAACCCAGACATTGGGACCTCAGAGCAGAAGGCCCACATCCCCATGGTGATGGGAACATGACAGGAGTGTCCTGGCATCACTGGGCTCACATCAGAAAACGTGGGGTGCTCAGAAGTTAGGGCCTGACGCTAGAGGGCACTCATCACCGAGAGGAGGAGGCTCCCAGCAGGCTCCAGCTGCCACCAGAGGGCCAACGTCGCCAAGGCGATGTGTGCCAGTCTGGCAGGAGTGACCTCACAGCAGAGGGCCCACCTCACAGAAGGGTGAGGAACACAGCCAGGATCAGACTCTCACCAGAGGGCCCACATCACCAAGGGGATGGGAACCAGGCAGGAGTGTCCCCACACCAGTGGGACAACATCATCGAAAGGTGAGGATCCCAGCACATGTGTCCTCAAACCAGAGGAACCACATCACCAAGGGGTTCGGAATGAGGCTGGCAGGACTGGCCTCACAACACAGGGTCCATAGAATATAAAAGTTGAGGAATCCAGCAGTTGGAACCTCCCAGCAAGTGGCCCAGAGCACCGAGGCTATGGGATCCAGGCCGCAGTGAACTCACAGCAGAGGGCCCACATCATGAACCTGTGAGCAGCCCAGCTGTTGGGACCTCAGAACAGAAGGCCCACATCCCCATTGGGATGGGAACCTGGCAGGAGTGGCTTTGCACCACTTAGCACATATCAGAAAATGTTAGGAGCCCAGCAGTTAGGGCCTGACGCCAGGGGGCCCTCATAACTGAGGGGAGGAGACTCCCAGCAGGTTCCAACTGCCAACAGAGGGCCCACGTCTACAAGGTGGCATGCGCCAGCCAGGCAGTAGTGACCTCACAGCAGAGGGCCTATCTCACAGAAGGGTGAGGAACCGAGGCAGGATGAGACTCTCACCAGAGGGCCCACAACACCAAGGGGATGGGAACCAGTCAGGACTGTCCTCCCACCAGTGGGGCCACATCATCGAAAGGTGAGGAACCCAGCACATGTGGCCTCATATCAGAGGACATACATCACAAAGGGGATGGGAGTGAGGCAGGTAGGAGTAGCCTAAAAACAGAGGGCCCAAAGAATAAAAAAAGTGAGGAATCCAGCATTTGGAACCTCCCAGCAGGCGGCCGAGAGCACAGAAGCTATGGGATGCAGGCAGGAGTTAACTAACACCAGAGAGCCCACATCATGAAACTGTGAGCAACCCAGGCATTGGGACCTCAGAGCAGAAAGCCCACATCCCCATGGGGATGGGAACCTGACAGGAGTGTCCTGGCATCACTGGGCTCACATCAGAAAACGTGGGGAGCCCAGCAGTTAGAGCCTGATGCTAGAGGGCCATCATCACCGAGGGCAGGAGGCTCCCAGCAGGTTCCATGTGCCAACAGAGGGCCCACGTCGCCAAGGTGATGTGTGCAAGTCAGGCAGGATTGACCTCACAGCAGAGGGCCTACCTCACAGAAGAGTGAGGAACCCAGCCAGGATAAGACTGTCACCAGAAGGCCCACATCACCAAGGGGATGGGAACCAGGCAGGAGTGTCCTCACACCAGTGGGGCCACATCATTGAAAGTTGCCTAACCCAGCACATGTGGCCTCAAACCAGAAGACCCACATCACGAAGGGGTTGTGAGTGAGGCAGGCAGGAGGAGCATCACAACACAGGACCCATAGAATACAAAAGTTGAGGAATCGAGCAGTTGGAACCTCCCAGCAGGCAGCCAAGACCACAGAGGCTATGGGATCCAGGCCACAGTGAACTAACACCAGAGAGCCCACATCATGAAATTGTGATCAACCCAGCCGTTGGAACCTCAGAGCAGAAGGCCCACATCCCCATGGTGATGGGAACATGACAGGAGTGTCCTGGCATCACTGGGCTCACATCAGAAAACGTGGGGTGCTCAGAAGTTAGGGCCTGACGCTAGAGGGCACTCATCACCGAGAGGAGGAGGCTCCCAGCAGGCTCCAGCTGCCACCAGAGGGCCAACGTCGCCAAGGCGATGTGTGCCAGTCTGGCAGGAGTGACCTCACAGCAGAGGGCTCACCTCACAGAAGGGTGAGGAACACAGCCAGGATCAGACTCTCACCAGAGGGCCCACATCACCAAGGGGATGGGAACCAGGCAGGAGTGTCCCCACACCAGTGGGACAACATCATCGAAAGGTGAGGATCCCAGCACATGTGTCCTCAAACCAGAGGAACCACATCACCAAGGGGTTCGGAATGAGGCTGGCAGGACTGGCCTCACAACACAGGGTCCATAGAATATAAAAGTTGAGGAATCCAGCAGTTGGAACCTCCCAGCAAGTGGCCCAGAGCACCGAGGCTATGGGATCCAGGCCGCAGTGAACTCACAGCAGAGGGCCCACATCATGAACCTGTGAGCAGCCCAGCTGTTGGGACCTCAGAACAGAAGGCCCACATCCCCATTGGGATGGGAACCTGGCAGGAGTGGCTTTGCACCACTTAGCACATATCAGAAAATGTTAGGAGCCCAGCAGTTAGGGCCTGACGCCAGGGGGCCCTCATAACTGAGGGGAGGAGACTCCCAGCAGGTTCCAACTGCCAACAGAGGGCCCACGTCTACAAGGTGGCATGCGCCAGCCAGGCAGTAGTGACCTCACAGCAGAGGGCCTATCTCACAGAAGGGTGAGGAACCGAGGCAGGATGAGACTCTCACCAGAGGGCCCACAACACCAAGGGGAAGGGAACCAGTCAGGACTGTCCTCCCACCAGTGGGGCCACATCATCGAAAGGTGAGGAACCCAGCACATGTGGCCTCATATCAGAGGACATACATCACAAAGGGGATGGGAGTGAGGCAGGTAGGAGTAGCCTAAAAACAGAGGGCCCAAAGAATAAAAAAAGTGAGGAATCCAGCATTTGGAACCTCCCAGCAGGCGGCCGAGAGCACAGAAGCTATGGGATGCAGGCAGGAGTTAACTAACACCAGAGAGCCCACATCATGAAACTGTGAGCAACCCAGGCATTGGGACCTCAGAGCAGAAAGCCCACATCCCCATGGGGATGGGAACCTGACAGGAGTGTCCTGGCATCACTGGGCTCACATCAGAAAACGTGGGGAGCCCAGCAGTTAGAGCCTGATGCTAGAGGGCCATCATCACCGAGGGCAGGAGGCTCCCAGCAGGTTCCATGTGCCAACAGAGGGCCCACGTCGCCAAGGTGATGTGTGCAAGTCAGGCAGGATTGACCTCACAGCAGAGGGCCTACCTCACAGAAGAGTGAGGAACCCAGCCAGGATAAGACTGTCACCAGAAGGCCCACATCACCAAGGGGATGGGAACCAGGCAGGAGTGTCCTCACACCAGTGGGGCCACATCATTGAAAGTTGCCTAACCCAGCACATGTGGCCTCAAACCAGAAGACCCACATCACGAAGGGGTTGCGAGTGAGGCAGGCAGGAGGAGCATCACAACACAGGACCCATAGAATACAAAAGTTGAGGAATCGAGCAGTTGGAACCTCCCAGCAGGCAGCCAAGACCACAGAGGCTATGGGATCCAGGCCACAGTGAACTAACACCAGAGAGCCCACATCATGAAATTGTGATCAACCCAGCCGTTGGAACCTCAGAGCAGAAGGCCCACATCCCCATGGTGATGGGAACATGACAGGAGTGTCCTGGCATCACTGGGCTCACATCAGAAAACGTGGGGTGCTCAGAAGTTAGGGCCTGACGCTAGAGGGCACTCATCACCGAGAGGAGGAGGCTCCCAGCAGGCTCCAGCTGCCACCAGAGGGCCAACGTCGCCAAGGCGATGTGTGCCAGTCTGGCAGGAGTGACCTCACAGCAGAGGGCCCACCTCACAGAAGGGTGAGGAACACAGCCAGGATCAGACTCTCACCAGAGGGCCCACATCACCAAGGGGATGGGAACCAGGCAGGAGTGTCCCCACACCAGTGGGACAACATCATCGAAAGGTGAGGATCCCAGCACATGTGTCCTCAAACCAGAGGAACCACATCACCAAGGGGTTCGGAATGAGGCTGGCAGGACTGGCCTCACAACACAGGGTCCATAGAATATAAAAGTTGAGGAATCCAGCAGTTGGAACCTCCCAGCAAGTGGCCCAGAGCACCGAGGCTATGGGATCCAGGCCGCAGTGAACTCACAGCAGAGGGCCCACATCATGAACCTGTGAGCAGCCCAGCTGTTGGGACCTCAGAACAGAAGGCCCACATCCCCATTGGGATGGGAACCTGGCAGGAGTGGCTTTGCACCACTTAGCACATATCAGAAAATGTTAGGAGCCCAGCAGTTAGGGCCTGACGCCAGGGGGCCCTCATAACTGAGGGGAGGAGACTCCCAGCAGGTTCCAACTGCCAACAGAGGGCCCACGTCTACAAGGTGGCATGCGCCAGCCAGGCAGTAGTGACCTCACAGCAGAGGGCCTATCTCACAGAAGGGTGAGGAACCGAGGCAGGATGAGACTCTCACCAGAGGGCCCACAACACCAAGGGGAAGGGAACCAGTCAGGACTGTCCTCCCACCAGTGGGGCCACATCATCGAAAGGTGAGGAACCCAGCACATGTGGCCTCATATCAGAGGACATACATCACAAAGGGGATGGGAGTGAGGCAGGTAGGAGTAGCCTAAAAACAGAGGGCCCAAAGAATAAAAAAAGTGAGGAATCCAGCATTTGGAACCTCCCAGCAGGCGGCCGAGAGCACAGAAGCTATGGGATGCAGGCAGGAGTTAACTAACACCAGAGAGCCCACATCATGAAACTGTGAGCAACCCAGGCATTGGGACCTCAGAGCAGAAAGCCCACATCCCCATGGGGATGGGAACCTGACAGGAGTGTCCTGGCATCACTGGGCTCACATCAGAAAACGTGGGGAGCCCAGCAGTTAGAGCCTGATGCTAGAGGGCCATCATCACCGAGGGCAGGAGGCTCCCAGCAGGTTCCATGTGCCAACAGAGGGCCCACGTCGCCAAGGTGATGTGTGCAAGTCAGGCAGGATTGACCTCACAGCAGAGGGCCTACCTCACAGAAGAGTGAGGAACCCAGCCAGGATAAGACTGTCACCAGAAGGCCCACATCACCAAGGGGATGGGAACCAGGCAGGAGTGTCCTCACACCAGTGGGGCCACATCATTGAAAGTTGCCTAACCCAGCACATGTGGCCTCAAACCAGAAGACCCACATCACGAAGGGGTTGCGAGTGAGGCAGGCAGGAGGAGCATCACAACACAGGACCCATAGAATACAAAAGTTGAGGAATCGAGCAGTTGGAACCTCCCAGCAGGCAGCCAAGACCACAGAGGCTATGGGATCCAGGCCACAGTGAACTAACACCAGAGAGCCCACATCATGAAATTGTGATCAACCCAGCCGTTGGAACCTCAGAGCAGAAGGCCCACATCCCCATGGGGATGGGAACCTAAGAGGAGTGCTTGAGCAACACTGGGCTCACTAAGAAAAGTTGGGGAGCCCAGCAGTTAGGGCCTGACGTCAGAGGGCCCTCATCACAGAGCTGAGGAGGCTCCCAGCAGGGTCCAATTGCCACCAGAGGGCTCATGTCAACAAGGCGAGGTGAGCAACCCAGGCAAGAGTTACCTGATAGTAGAGGGCCCACCTCACAGATGGGTGAGGAACCCAGCCAGGATCAGACTCTCACCAGAGGGCCCACATCACAAAGGGGATGGGACCCAGTCAGGATTATCCTCACACCAGTTGGGCCTCATCATCTTAAGGTGAGGAACCCAGCACATGTGTCCTCAAACCAGAGGACCCACATCACCAAGGGCCTTGGAGTGAGGCAGGCAGGAGTAGCCTCACAACACAGGGCACATAATATAAAAAACGTGAGAATTCCAGCATTTAGACCTTCCAGCAGGCGGCCCAGAACACCGAGGCTATGGGATCCAGGCCACAGTGAACTCACAGCAGAGGGCCCACATCACAAAACTGTGAGCAACCCAGGAGTTGAGACCTCAGCGTAGAAGGCCCACATCCCCATGGGAATGGGAACCTGGCTGGAGTGTCCTCGCACCACTGGGCGCACATCAGAAAATGTGGGGAGCCCACCATTTAGGGCCTGACGCCAGAGGGCCGTCATCACCGAGAGGAGGAGGCGCCCTGCACGCTCCAACTGCCACCAGAGGGCTCACGTCTCCAAGGTGACGTGTGCCAGCCAGGCAGGAGTGACCTCACAGCAGAGGGCCTACCTCACAGAACGTTGAGGAACCCAGCCAGGATTAGACTCTCGCCAGAGGGCCCACCTCACCAAGGGGATGGGAACCAGGCAGGAGTGTCCTCACACGAGTGGGGTCACATCATCGAAAGGTGAGGAACACAGCACATGTGGCCTCAAGCCATAGGACAGTCATCACCAAGGGGCTGGCAGTGAGGCAGGCAGGAGGAGCCTCACAACAGAGGGCACATAGAATAAAAAAGTTGAGGAATCCAGCAGTTGGAACCTCCCAGCAGGCGGCTCAGAGCACCGATGATAAGGGATCCTTGCCGGAGTGAACTCACAGAGGGCCCACATCATGGTACTGTGAGCAAGCCAGCCGTTTTGACCTCAGAGCAGAAGGCCCATATCGCCATGGGGATGGGAACCTGGCAAGAGTCTCCTCACTCACTTGGCGCACATCAGAAAATGTGGGGAGCCCAGCAGTTATGGCCTAAGGCAAGAGGGCCCTCATCACTGAGGGAAGGAGGATCCCAGCACACTCCAACTGCCACCAGAGGGCCCACGTCGCCAAGGTGACCTGTGCCAGACAGGCATGATTGACCTCACAGCAGAGGGCCCACCTCACAGAAGGGTGAGGAACCCAGCCAGGATCAGACTCTCACCTGAGGACCCACATCAGCAAGGGGATGGGAACCAGTCAGGACTGTCTTCCCTCCAGTGGGGTCACATCATCGAAAGGTGCGGAACCCAGCACATGTGGCCTCAAATCAGAGGACACATATCACAAAGGGAATGGGAGTGAGGCAGGCAGGAGTAGCCTAAAATCAGAGGGCCCAAAGAATAAGAAAGGTGAGGAATCCAGCAGTTGGAACCTCCCAGCAGGCGGCCCAGAGCACAGAAGCTATGGGATGCAGGCAGGAGTGAACTAATACCAGAGAGCCCACATCATGAAACTGTGAGCAACCCAGGCTTTGGGACCTCAGAGCAGAAGGCCCACATCCCAATGGGGATGTGAACCTGGCTGGAGTGTCCTCGCACCACTGGGCGCACATCACAAAATGTGGGGAGCCCAGCAGTTAGGGCCTGACGCCAGAGGGCCCTCATCACCGAGGAGAGGAGGCTCCCAGCAGGCTCCAAGTGCCACCAGAGGGCTCATGTCCACAAGGCGAGGTGAGCAAGCCAGGCAGGAGTGACCTCACAGCAGACGGCCCACCTCACAGATGGTTGAGGAACCCAGCCAGGATCAGACTCTCAACAGAGGGCCCACATCACCAAGGGGATGTGAACCAGGCAGGAGTCTCCTAAGACCATTGGTCCCACATCATCGAAAGGTGAGGAACCCAGCACATGTGGCCTCAAACCAGACGACACACATCACGAAGGGGATGGGAGTGAGGCAGGCAGGAGGATCCTCACAACAGAGGGCCCAAAAAATTAAAAAAGTGAGGAATCCAGCAGTTGGAACCTCCCAGCAGGCGGCCAAGAGCACAGAGGCTATGGGATCCAGGCTTCTGTGAACACCAGAGAGCCCACATCATGAAAATGTGAACAACCCAGCCGTTGGGACCTCAGAGCAGAAGGCCCACAACCCCATGGAGATGGGATCCTAAGAGGAGTGCCAAAGCATCACCGGGCTCCCTAAGAAAAGTTGGTGAGTCCAGCAGTTAGGGCCTGACGCAAGAGGGTCCTCATCACCGGGGGGAGGAGATTCCCAGCACGCTCCAACTGCCACCACACGGCTGACTTCACCAAGGCAATGTGTGCCAGCCATGCAGGAGTGACCTATCAGCAGAGGGTCTCCCTCACAGGTGGGTGAGGAACAAAGCCAGGAACAGACTCTCACCAGGGGGTCCACATAACCACGTGGATGAGAACCAAGCAGGAGTGTCCTCACACTAGTGGGGCCACATCATCGAAAGGTGAGGAACCCAGCAAAGGTGGCCACAAACCAGAGGACCCACATCACCAAGGGGTTGAGAGTGAGGTAGGTGTCTGGACGGGTATATTTAACACTCATTTCCCACCAGGAAGAGAAAATAACCAAAGGCTCAGCGTGCCCTGCCAGAAGCAGATTAGGGCCTGAAGCAGTCTTGCGGGTTTGCGGCCAGCTCACAAGAAAGCGAGTTGAAGAAAGGAGCTCAGGGGCCCTGTAATTCACAAACCTGCAGAGTTATAAATAACAGATAACGTCCAAAAATATATTGAAGTAAGGCTGCGAAGAGGACTTGAAAGCGGGGCAGAATTTCAGGAACCCGATTTCAGGAGGTAGACTGGATTTGCATTTAAAGCATAGGAAAAGAGGCAGAACATCGACAATGATGCACTTGGCAACAAAGGGCGTATGAGTTTGTTCCTGAATATATTCAGGAAAAAACACATACGCCGTTTTTGGCAAACCAAGCAAGCTTGCAATGGAAATCCGAACTACTATGAAGTGTCACTTCCCCCCGGTCTAAAGGGCCATCTGAGAAAAGTGTAAAATCCAGAAAGGCAAGACAGGCCATGGGGAAAAAGGAGCCTTGTTATGCTGATGGCGGGATGTAAATTGCCAACAGCCACTCTGGAGAAGTGTATGGTGTTTCCTGATACATCTGAAAAACAAAGCAACAGAGTCTAGGGCATTTCCACTTATGGTCCTATAGCTTAGGGAAATTAAAATCAAAAAGACACAGCCACCCAAAATTTGGGATGGCTCTGTTTACAGGAACCTCTTCTACAGTACGAGTTAAATATCCCAGAGAACAAATAATTGATAAAGAAGTTGCGGTACTTACGTACAACAGAATACCACTCAGCAATGAAATCTGTGTCACCAGGCCTGTACCAGCATAATGAGTGGATTGAGGCATGATGATTCTAAGTGAAATAAGTCACACAGAAAAAGAAACATCATAAGGTATCACTAATGCACGGAATGTAAACTTGGCTACACATGAACTGAATTACAAAACAGAACAGGGTCTCAAGATTAGAAAACCAACTTATGCTTGCTTAAAGGGAAAGGTGAGTTAAGGGGGTGCTGCATAAAACCAGAGATTGAAATTAGCACAGATACCGTTCCATAAGCCAAATATGTAATAGACAAGACCTACCCCCTGCTCAACGAAATGGACTCAACAATGAGGTATCACCTCACACCTGTTAGAATGGGCATCATCTGAAAATCTACAAACAACAAATGCTGGAAAGGGTGTGGAGAAAAGGAACCCTCTTCCACTATTGTTGGGAATATAAATTGATACAGTCACTATGGAGAACAATATGGAGTTTCTTAAGAAACTAATAATAGAATTACCATATGATACAGCGATCCCAGGACTGGACATATACCCAGACAAAACCATAAATCAAAAAGAGACATTCACCGCAATGTTCATTGCATCACTATTTACAATATCGAGGTAATGGAAGCAACCTAAATGCCCACAGACAGACGAATGCATAAAGATGTGGTACATATATAAAATGGAATATTACTAAGCCATGAAAGGAATGAAATTGGGTCATTTGTAGAGACGTCGATGGATCTAGAGACTGTCATACAGAGTGAAGTAAGTCAGAAAGAGAAAAACAAATCTTGTATATTCATGCATATATGTGGAACCTAGAAAAACTGTACAGATTAACCGTTTTGCAAGGCATAAATAGAGCAACAGATGTAGACAACAATCGTATGGACAACAAGGGGGGAAAGCTCTTGGAGGGGTGGTGGTGGGAGGAGTTGAGAGATTGGGATTGGCATGTAAACATTTATATGTATAAAATAGATAACCAATGAGAAGCTGCTGTATAAAAATATAAAATAAAATTCAAAATTAAAAAGAAATAAAATTTAAAAAATAAAACAGAAAAAACAATTATTCCCTTCACATACATGTATTTATATGAATAAATTATTTCCATGCTTATATCTGTAAATACAAAAAAGAGGAATAAAATCTACCTTGAACCAAAAACAAAAAAGAGAAAAAAAAAAACAGAACCCACCAGTTACTCAGAGGAAAACCGTATCAGGGCACTTGCTCCAGTTGTAAACAATTCTGAAGTTGGTCAGTGGTGGGGAATCGTCTCCCATTCAGCCAGCAGCCCCCACACAACAAGCGTCCTCATTGCAAAGCTGGGGCACCGTGCCGAGGCATCTGTGAGTAAACGTGAGCTGAGCCCCAGGCCAGTTGCTGCTGAACTGTTCCCGCCCTTCCCAGGTAAAACACCTGAATATATACAAGGACTTGAAAGCCTAGAGGAAGGGCCATGGAGCCACACGAGTGACAGCATGCCAGCTGACTTGGTGCCTGCAGGCCAGCCAGGATGGTCCTGGCCCTGGGTGCTCTTCTGGAAGATTTCCATTTCCCTGCCTGAGATACCCGTCCTGTCCCTGCCCCCACTGCTTTTTTCCTTCCTCACCTCTGCCCAGGGAGAAATTCCAGCAGCAGGTATGGGTGACACATCCTCTTCTTTAGCAGGTGGCAGCCTGGCAACTGCTGCAGAAAGTCCAGCAGAGCCCCACTCACACTGGGCCACCCACAAAGCCATGGCCTCTCACTCCCTCCCACCAGCCCAGCCCCGAGACTGCTGACAGGGCAGAGAAAATGGCGTCAGGCACAGCTGCAGGGGCTTTTGCTGCCTGGAGTGGTATTTATATTGATCTCAACCCAGGCACACCTGGGGAGGGCTGGCCGGCATGGTAAGGCTGCCCAGGTAGCCAATCATCACCCCTCAGGGGCTCACAGTTGCAGAAAATGGAACTTGCTGAACCGGTCAGGTCCAAGGAACAGGTGTGGGCTCCTGAGAGTCAGGATAGACAAGGGGCTGCAGCTTTGGCTTGTTTTCTAATCATTTTATCTGGCCCATGAGTAGGAGACAACTTCAAGAAAACCCTCTCCTAATGAGAGGAACCCAGGAGTCAGGGAGAGGAGGGGTGGGTGGTGGTTGGAGACAGAGGCCTGGTGCCCCGGGTGCAGTGGAAGTCTCTGGAAGACCAGGTGGAGGGAGGCCACACAGAGTGATGCCCAGGGTCACAGACCTGTCGGAGCTGCTGTTTGTTAGTTCAAGTCCTGCTCTGAGGTGCTCTGTGTCAGCTCTGAGCGACAGGTGAGCTGGGGGTGCTCTTCAATGAGGGCTATGTGCACGGTTCCTGTGTGCCCAGCCCTGCCACGGTACCTGCAAGGGTAGCTCTGTATCCTGGGAGGGGCCTGACCATGAGAGCCCCGTGGGCTGGGTTGGGGGTGGGGTACCTGCCCAGGAGAGCTCCATATCCTGGGATTGGCCTGACCACGAGAGCCCCATGGGCTGCTGGGGACCTGGTAAAGGATGTCAGGACAGTCAGTGAAGCCACCGAGGATATACCTCCAGTTGCTCCTGATTCCTACACCCTGCTGGTCATTCTACCAACCACCAGGACATGGTATTCTGTATTAGTCTTCAATGATGCCTTCTTTTGTATTCCATTAGTCCCAGAGTCACAAGAAATTTTGGCTTGTGAGTGGCAGGACTCAACATACAACTAAAACAATACTTCCGGGCCGTCTTGCCCCAAGGGTTCAAAAATTCCCACACCATCTTTGGGGAAAGCTTAGCTAAAGACCGAAAAGTTCTACCTCTGGAAAAGGAAACCCTCCTTCAATATGCAGACGACATTCTGATCGCCAGCCCTACTAAGGAGGCCTCTGAACTACCAAGCCAATAAAGGATAGAAGTTGTCCAAGAAAAAGCTCAAATATCACAGACTGCAGTGACCTGCCTGGGCTTCATTCTCACACAAGGTCAGAGAAGCCCATCCCAGGAAAGGGAAGAAACCATTTGCAGCCTTACGCCTTTCTAAAACTAGAAGACAGCTTAGGGGTTCCTGGGGAGGCCAGGGTTTGCTGCTTCTGGATCCCTAACTACAGTCTACTAGCTGGGCCTCTATATGAAACACTGAAAGGAAAAGATGATGATCCTTTTGAACAGAATCCAGAAGTGGCCTTTCAAGAATGGAAAGAGCAGTCAATTCAGACCCTTGCCCTGGAACTCCCTAATTGAGCTAAACCCTTTGACCTTTCCATTCCCGGTGAAAGGTGAATCGCCATTGGAGAATTAGTGCAAAAACTGGGACCACTTGAAATGGAACAACGCAAGAATGCCATCCAGGTAGGATAAACTACAGTCACCAAGGGGCTTGGCCCACTGCCACATCTGGCCAAGATACTGGCGGTATCTAAAAACCTGGAAATCAGCAGCCCAAAAGGCCACCTCCCTCCTAAGGGAAAAGGACCCCACGTGGTGATCCTAATCACCAACCATGCCCTGAAGTTGCAGGGTTCGCTCTGTGGGCACACCGACCTCGAGTGAGGAGGCCCTCCAACTCCAACATCCAGAGAGATAACCGGGGGCAACAGGGCACCATGACGACTCGTGTGAACATCACTTGACCTGGAGTTTCTCTCATAAAACAACAATAGTGTGTCCCGAAGGAGTAGACTACTGCTTGCAGGACTTCCTGCACCCGGAGGGGAGCTAATAATCTTGGCGGGGGAACCGTATATCACACTGTCACCATAGAAAAGCCTACAGACACCGTGATGATGGTGGCCAATAAGACCGGCTGGACTCCTGTTTACTTCAAAAGGCTGTTGACTCAGTGGCCATCATGGTCCTTGATCACCACTGACCCTGGACTGTCTGGGAGTTGAGCGGGCAGGGCTCTGACACCTGGTGCTGTTTTTACGTTAATTCAGGGGCCTAATTGAAGAAAGAGCAGACTACTGGTCAGAGCATCTAGGCTGGCAGAAACGGTCAGCCTAAGGTGGCCGAACAAATGTGGGGCGGGGTGAAACCGGCCCCCACAGCGTCTCTGCACATCTCTTTCCTGGACCCTTAAAGGTCATTAGAATCTATAACACTTCCAATGCTGGTGCTCAGGCGGACGAGCAGGGAGGCAGGGGTCCTGGGGCCAATCAACGTCACCTGGAGGCTGCTGGGGAGAAGTTCTGACCCTCGTCCCCTGGTATGAGGGCTCCCAACTCAGCACTCAGCAGTTACAGAAGAAGGGTCTGCACCCTCAGCACTCCAAGAATGAGGAACGGGACAAAAGGCAGAGGAGGGGTTTGTCCCCAGCAAAGCCCATTAAAAATCCCTGGGAGATAAAAATAGAATGTGGGCAATAAAGTCAAGTCTGACCTTTTTTATCCTTTGTGCTTTGTCTAATTTCACGTGCTCCTAGGGTCCCGCATGCAGAGGTTCCACACCCGGCACTTCAGACCAGATTTCCTGGTGCAGAATGGCTGGGTCGACACCTCAGCTCCTGGGGCCCAGTGCAGACTCCGAGATATAGAGCCTGAGCTGCAGCCAACCCGGCCCTTGAGAGCTCCGCCCCCTCCCTCTCACTGACTCTGACAGGATCTCTACACAGCAGCCCAGCCCACAGCCCACGGGGTAGTGCATGCTCTCACCTCTCCATTCTCTGATCAAAATATAAAGTTTCCTTTGCTTGGGAACCAAACTCAGTCTCGATCTGTTGGCCCCAATGACACTGGGCAGGGGGACCCTTGTTGGGGTCCACTCTGGAGGATCAGTAACAGAAATTGAGACTATTGTAACTTCAATGAACAGATGTGTGAGCCAAACTGTAGTTAACATAGAACAGTTTATAAGGCTCGGGTAAAATAAGATGTTTCTAACACTTCCATTTGATATTTCCATCACTTTATTATAAGCAAGTTCAGTGAAAAGGTTTGTCTTATTTGTCAGGTCAATATTAGAGAAATGAAGTGATTTCTTTCCAAGGATGTACATCTAATAATCTTGGTTAAAGCTTCAATCTTGTTTTAAATGCTTTTCCATTGAAAATGATACCTCTCTTTCAGCTCCCCCATTTCTGAGAAGTATAAAATCTTATAATTTATTATTACCAAAGGGGAAAGGTGGGAGGAGGGATAAATTAACAGTTTGGAATTAACACATACACACTGCTATGTATAAAATAGATCATCAACAAGGAACTACTGTATAGCACAGGGAACTACACTCAATATTGTGCAATAACCTATAAGGGGAAATAATCGGAAAAAGAATAGATATTTTTATTGACATCATCTATCAATGACAGTTAAAGTGTAACCTAAGGGAAGCCGGTGGTGAGTGCTTCTGACCCTGAAGACTTCAGTCATCTAAAGTTTGGACTCTGCCTACTTCCCAAGGCCCTTAATGAACATATGTGTAGCCGTAGCTTAAAAAACTCCCCAGTTTGGGTTTCGGGGAGACACTGATTTTGAAAAAGCCCTGGTGTTCTCCTTACATGAATGGGACTCTTCCTACTGCTAAAACATGTCTGTCACACCCAGAGGATGGTATACCGTCTGATCGGGAAGAGTTTGGAAAAGGCATCTCATCTCCTCATCTCCTGGTGCTCGGGTTCACCCCTCCAGCGTCTTTACTAACAGTCTCCCCACTTGGAGATGTCAACACTGTCAACATCCTGTTGCGTACAGTTTGGAATTTGTCCAGAGGATGAAGCGGAAGGATGAGGAACAATGAGAGACAAGTCCTAGGTGTTCAGACAGGCACATGTCACTCTAATTTCCAATCAGGAAGATGAATTGACCAAAGGCTAGGGTTGCCCATGGAAACAGTATAGGGCTTGAGGAAATCCCACTGCTTTGTGGCCAGTTCCCATAAACACAAGTTGAACAATGGAACTCAGGGGCAGTAAAATTCACGAAACTGCAGAGTTGAAAATATCTATCACTGAAAAATGTCTTGAGGAAAGTCAAAGAAAAGGATTGGCAAGCAAGGGAGAATGGCAGGAAAGGGATTTGAGGAGGTAGAAAGGACTCGCCATTAAGCACAAGAAAAGGGGCTGAACATTGCCGACATTGCAGTTGGCCAAAAAGGCTGTATGTGTTTTTTTCTGTATATATTCAAGAAAAGGGCATACACTTTTTTAGCCAACCAAACAGGTGGGCACTGGAAATCAATACTACAAAAGATATCACTTCGCATCAGTCAGAAGAGCCATCCTCATAAAGTGTAAACGCCAGAAATGCAGGACAGGGCAAGGAGAAGAGGGAGCCCTGTGAGGCTTATAGTGGAAATGTATATTGCCAACGGCCATTCTGGAGAAGTGTATTGTGTTTACTAAAGCATCTAAAAAATGAGCTACAGAGCATAGGGCACTTGCACTCATGGGCGTATATCTTGGGAAAAACAAAAATCGAGAGGACACAGGCACCCCAATGTTTACTGCCTCTCTGTTTAAAAGATCCTCGACTAGGATATAACTTAAATGTCTCTGGAGGGAAAAAATGGATAGAGATGTGGTACTTATGTAGAGTGGAATATTACTCAGCCTGGAAATCAATGAAATATGGCCAGTTGTAACAACTCCGGAGGAGTTACGTATGATCATTCTAAGTGACATAATTCAAAAAGAAAAAGACACATATCATAAGATATCACTTAAAGGTGGAATCCAAAATGGCTACACATGAAATAAATTACAAAACAAAAACATAGTCAAATATGTAGAAAACACGCGTGAGGCTGCTAAACGGGAAAGGTGGGGAGGGGTGAGGCATCATCCAGGAGGTTGAAATTAGCAAAGATACCATTCCAAATACCAAACTGATAATCAACAAGGCCTACACGGTAGCTAAAAGAACTGCACTCAGCACACTCAAGTCACCGGAAAAGAATATCTATGACTGGTAAGAATCTGAAAAAGAATTTATTGATGTCTCTCTGTACGTGAATCAAGTGGATGTACAGCAGCAAGAAACAGAGCTTTGAAAATCAGCTGTAACCAATATAGTAATAAATTGAAAAAAATAAACGACAGAGAGACAGAGAAAACCTCTTACAACTTTTCCTCAGGGACGGTGATGCAACATGGATTGAACACATCTAGACCCACAGCAGGATGAGACATAAGGCTGGAAACTGTTCGCGCTAAGAGAAATGTGAGGTTGGGTGAGGAAATGCACACCCTTTAAAGTAATACTACCTGGTACCCATTCAATGGGTCCCAAATCTGCAGGTTCAAGGAATCTTCCTACAGCTAAAACATGCATGGAAAACCCAGAGGACTGTACACCATGTGATCGGGAGATGTGTCTAAAATGCACCTCATTTATCCTCTCCTGGTGCTCCTGTTCATCATTCCAGCCACGTTACTTAGAATCTCCCCACTTAGAGAATCAGCACATTTAAACTTCTGTTTCACACATTTTGCAAATTGTGAGGAGGATGAACGGGAAGAGGGGGAAACAATGAGAGAATAGTTGTAGGGGTTTGGACGGGCACATGTCACTCTAATTTCCCATTAAGAATAAGAATTAAAAAAAGGCTCAGCCCGCCTCGCCAGAGCCAAAATAGGGCCTGAAGCAATCCTGCGGTTTTGAGGCCAGCTCACAAAAGAGCAACTTAAAAAATGGAGCTCAGGGTCACTGCAATTCACAAACCTGCAGAGTTATAAATGAAAACTAACGTCCAAAAATATGTTGAGGTAAGGCAAAGAAGAGGATCTGAATGCAAGACAGAATTGCAAGAAACAGATTTCAAGAGATAGATTGGACTCGCCTTTAAAGCACATGAAAAGCGGCAGAATTTCGACAATGATGCAGTTGGCCCAAAAGGGAGTATGCGTTATTTCCTGAATATATCCAGGAAAAAACGCATACGCACTTTATGGGCAACCAAGCAAGCAAGCAATGCAAATGTGCACAACAAAGAAGTCTCATTTCCCACCGGTCAAAAGGGCCATCCGAAAAAATTGTAAACACCAGAAATGCAGGACAGGCCATGGAGAACAGGGAGCCTTTATACGCTGATGGACAGTGTGTGAACTGCCGAGAGCCACTCTGGAGAAGTGTATGGTGGTTCCTAAATCATCTAAAAAACAGAGCGACAGAGCATAGGGCACTTCCAATCACGGGAGTATATCTAGGGAAGTCTAAAAATCAACAAGACACAAGCACACCACAGTTTAGGGCTACTCTGTTTACAAGAACCTCAACTTCAGTACACCTTAAATATCCCAGGAAAGAGAACAATGGATAAAGAAAATGTGGTACTTATGTACAATGGAATATCTCTTCACCATGAAATCAATGTAATAAGGCTAGTAGAAGGATAAAGAGTGGATTGAGGTCCGATAATACTACTTGAAATAAGTCAAACAGAAAAAGAAACATATCATAAGATATCACTTATAGAGGGAGGATAAATATGGCTGCACAAAAAATGAATTACAAAACAGAACAGTGTCTCACATTTAGAAAACACACTTATGTCAGCTTAAGGGGAAAGGAGAGGTGGGGTGATGCATAAAACCAGAGTTTGAAATTAGCACAGATACCGTTCAATAAACCAAATAGGTATCAGACAAGATCTACACCTCGCTCAATGAACTGGCCTCAACACACCCTATACACCGCAGAGAAATATATCTGAGTAATAAGAATCTTAAAACCCATGTATTGATATATCTCCATAAGGGAATCAAGTGTGCGCAGAGCGGCACAAACACAGCAGTGAAAATGAGCTAAACCCCATTATAGAAATAAATTTTAAAACCAAAACGCAGAAACAATGAAAGAGAGAAAAATTCTTACAAAATTCGCTCAGGGGCTGTGATGCAACCTGGAATGACCACATATAAACCCACAGCTGGATAAGACATAAGGCTGGACACTTGGGGCTGAAAGGATTGGAGAGCTTTGGTGAGCAACTGCCGAAAGTTTAATGCAATACTTCATGCTACTTATTCCAAGGGTCCCAACACTCCAAGTTGAAGGGAATCTTCCTACAGCTAAACCATGCATGGGAAATCCAGTGGATGGTATACCATATGATCGGGAAAGGTTTCTAAAATGCACCTCATTTTCCTCTCCTGGGGCTCCGGATCAACATTCCAGCCACTTTACTAACAACATCTCCACATGGAGAGTCAATGCCTTTAAGTTCCGGTATCGCACAGTCTGCAGTTAGTGCGGAGGATGAATGGGAATAGGGGGAACCAGTGAGAAAATAGCTGTAGCGGTTTCAATGGGCACATGTCACTCTAATTTCACATCAGGAAGAAGAATTAACCAAAGGCAGAGCAAGGCGCCCCAGAAGAAGAATAGGGCCTGAAGAAATCCTGTGGATATGAGGCAAGATCACAAAAATAAGAGCTGAAAAATGGAGCTAAGGGCCACTGCAATTCAAAAACCTGCAGAGTTATAAAGGCCAACTATTCTCCAAAAGTATATTGAGGTAAGGCTATGAAGAGGCACTGAGAGCAAGGCAGAACTGCAGGAAACCGATTTCAGGAGGTAGACGGGAATTGCACTGAAAACATATGAAAACACTCAGAACGTCGACAATGATGCACTTGGCCAAAAAGGGCGTATGCGTTTTTTCCTGAATATATTCAGGAAGAAACGCATACGCCCTTTCTGGCCAACCAAGCAAGCTCTCAAAGGAAATCTGCACTACAATGAAGTCTCACTTCACCCCGGTCAAAGGGCCATCTGAAAAAAGTGTAAAATCCAGAAAGGCAGGACAGGCCATGGAGAACTGGGAGCCTTGTTATGCTGATGGGCGGGATGTAAATTGCCAACAGCCACTCTGGAGAAGTGTATGGTGTTTCCTGAAACATCTAAAAAAGAAAGCAACACAGGCTAGGGCACTTCCACTTATGGTCCTATAGCTTAGGGAAATTAAAATCAAAAAGACACAGCCACCCCAAAGATGGGACGGCTCTGTTTACAAGAACCTCGTTTATGGTACAAGTTCAATATCACAGAAAGCGAAAAATGGATAAAGAAGTTGTGGTACTTACGTACAATGCAATATCACTCAGCAATGAAATCTATGTCATCAGGCCCGTAGCAGCATAATGAGTGGATTCAGGTACGATGATTCTAAGTGAAATAAGTCACACAGAAAAAGAAACATCATAAGGTATAACTAATACACGGAATGTAAACTTGGCTACACAGGAACTGAATTACAAAACAGAACAGGGTCTCAAATGTAGAAAACCAACTTATGCTTGCTTAAGGCGAAAGGTGAGTTGGGGTGCTGCATAAAACCAGAGATTGAAATTAGCACAGATACCGTTCCATAAGCCAAATATGTAATAGACAAGAGCTACTCCTTGCTCAACGAAGTGGACTCAACACCCCATATTAAACGCCTAAGAATATACCTGACTAGTAAGAATCTTAAAACCTATGGATTTATATGTCTCCGAAAGAGAATCAAGCGTGTGTACAGTGGCATAAACGCAGCAGTGATAGGATTGGTGAGGTTCAGTGAGCAAATGCAGACCCTTTGAAGTCATATTGCATGGTACCCATTCCATGGGTCTCAACTCTCCATGTTTAAGGGATTCTTCCTTCAGCTGAAACATGCATGTGGAACCCAGAGTATGATCCACCGTGTGATCGGGAAACGTGTTCAAATGTGTCTCAGTTTTCGTCCCCTGGTACTCGGGTGCAACATTCCAGACGCTTTACTAACACTCTCCCCACTTGGAGAGTCAGTGCCTTTAACCTCCTGTTTGGCCCAGTTTGCAATTTCTGTGGAAAATGAACAGGAATAGGGAGAACCAATGAGAGACTAGGTGGAGGTGTCTGGACGGGCAAATTTAACTCTCATTTCCCACCAGGAAGATAAATGAACCAAAGGCTCCGCGTGCCATGCTGGAACTAGATTAGGGCCTGAGGAGATCCTGCGGTGTTGCGGCCAGCTCACAAGAAAGCGAGTTGAAGAAAGGAACTCAGGGGCACTGTAATTCAGAAACCTGCGGAGTTATAAATGACAGCTATCATCCAAAATTATACTGAAGTAAGGCTGCGAAGAGGACTTGAATGCGGGGCAGAATTGCTGGAAACTGATTTCAGAACGTACACGGGAGTAGCTCTTAAAGCATTGGAAAAGAGACAGAACTTGGAAAATAATGCACTTGGCAAAAAAGGGCATATGTGTTTTATCCAGAGCTCTCATAACTGAGGGGAGGAGATTCCCAGCAGGCTCCAACTGCCACCTGAGGGCTCACATTGCCAAGGCAACGTGAGCATGCCAGGCAGGCGTTACCTCACAGCAGAGGTCCCACCTCACAGAAGGGTGAGAAACCCAGCCAACATCAGACTCTCACCAGAGGGCCCACATCACCAAGGGGATGGGAACCAGGCAGGAGTGTCTTCACATCAGTGGGGCCACATCATCGAAAGCTGAGGTACTCAGCACATGTGTCCTCAAACCAGAGGACCCACATCACCAAGGACCTCGGAGTGAGGCAGGCAGGAGTAGCCTCACAACACTGGGCACATAGAATAAAAAAGTGAGGAATCCAGCAGTTGGAACCTCCCAGCAGGCGGCCCAGAGCACCGAGGCTATGGGATCCAGGCCACAGTGAACTCACAGAAGAGGGCCCATGTCATGAAACTGAGCAACCCAGCCATTGGGACCTCAGAGCAGGAGGCCCACATCCCCATGGGGATGGAATTCTGGTAGGAGTGTCCTCGCACCACTGAGAACGTATCAGAAAATTTTGGGCGACCAGCAGTTAGGGCCTGACGCCAGAGGACCCTCATCACCAAGGGAAGGAGGCTCCCAGCAGGCTCCAACTGCCACCAGAGGGCTGACGTCGCCAAGGCGATGTGTGCCAACCAGGCACGAATGACCTCACAGCAGAGGGCCCACCTCAGAGAAGTGTGACGAACCCAGTCAGGATCAGACTCGCACCAGAGGGCCCACATCACCAAATGGATTGGAACCAGGCAGGAGTGTCCTCACATGAGTAGGGCCACATCATCTAAAGGTGAGGAACCCAGAACATGTGGCTTCAAACCATAGGACACCCATCACCAAGGGGCTGGGAGTGAGGCAGGCAGGAGGAGCCTCATAACAGAGGGCCCAAAAATAAGAAAGGTGAGGAATCCAGCAGTTGGAACCTCCCAGCAGGCGGCCCAGAGCACAGAGGCTAGAGGAACCAGGCCAGAGTGAACTAACACCAGACAGCCCACATCATGAAACTGTGAGCAACCCAGACATTGGGACCTCAGAGCAGAAGGCCCACATCCCCATGGTGATGGGAACATGACAGGAGTGTCCTGGCATCACTGGGCTCACATCAGAAAACGTGGGGTGCTCAGAAGTTAGGGCCTGACGCTAGAGGGCACTCATCACCGAGAGGAGGAGGCTCCCAGCAGGCTCCAGCTGCCACCAGAGGGCCAACGTCGCCAAGGCGATGTGTGCCAGCCTGGCAGGAGTGACCTCACAGCAGAGGGCCCACCTCACAGAAGGGTGAGGAACACAGCCAGGATCAGACTCTCACCAGAGGGCCCACATCACCAAGGGGATGGGAACCAGGCAGGAGTGTCCCCACACCAGTGGGACAACATCATCGAAAGGTGAGGATCCCAGCACATGTGTCCTCAAACCAGAGGAACCACATCACCAAGGGGTTCGGAATGAGGCTGGCAGGACTGGCCTCACAACACAGGGTCCATAGAATATAAAAGTTGAGGAATCCAGCAGTTGGAACCTCCCAGCAAGTGGCCCAGAGCACCGAGGCTATGGGATCCAGGCCGCAGTGAACTCACAGCAGAGGGCCCACATCATGAACCTGTGAGCAGCCCAGCTGTTGGGACCTCAGAACAGAAGGCCCACATCCCCATTGGGATGGGAACCTGGCAGGAGTGGCTTCACACCACTTAGCACATATCAGAAAATGTTAGGAACCCAGCAGTTAGGGCCTGACGCCAGGGGGCCCTCATAACTGAGGGGAGGAGACTCCCAGCAGGTTCCAACTGCCAACAGAGGGCCCACGTCTACAAGGTGGCATGTGCCAGCCAGGCAGTAGTGACCTCACAGCAGAGGGCCTACCTCACAGAAGAGTGAGGAACCCAGCCAGGATAAGACTGTCACCAGAAGGCCCACATCACCAAGGGGATGGAAACCAGGCAGGAGTGTCCTCACACCAGTGGGGCCACATCATTGAAAGTTGCCTAACCCAGCACATGTGGCCTCAAACCAGAAGACCCACATCACGAAGGGGTTGCGAGTGAGGCAGGCAGGAGGAGCATCACAACACAGGACCCATAGAATACAAAAGTTGAGGAATCGAGCAGTTGGAACCTCCCAGCAGGCAGCCAAGACCACAGAGGCTATGGGATCCAGGCCACAGTGAACTAACACCAGAGAGCCCACATCATGAAATTGTGATCAACCCAGCCGTTGGAACCTCAGAGCAGAAGGCCCACATCCCCATGGGGATGGGAACCTAAGAGGAGTGCTTGAGCAACACTGGGCTCACTAAGAAAAGTTGGGGAGCCCAGCAGTTAGGGCCTGACGTCAGAGGGCCCTCATCACAGAGCTGAGGAGGCTCCCAGCAGGGTCCAATTGCCACCAGAAGGCTCATGTCAACAAGGCGAGGTGAGCAAGCCAGGCAAGAGTTACCTGATAGTAGAGGGCCCACCTCACAGATGGGTGAGAAACCCAGCCAGGATCAGACTCTCACCAGAGGGCCCACATCACAAAGGGGATGGGAACCAGTCAAGATTATCCTCACACCAGTGGGACCTCATCATCTTAAGGTGAGGAACCCAGCACATGTGTCCTCAAACCAGAGGACCCACATCACCAAGGGCCTTGAAGTGAGGCAGGCAGGAGTAGCCTCACAACACAGGGCACATAATATAAAAAACGTGAGGATTCCAGCATTTAGACCTTCCAGCAGGCGGTCCAGAACACCGAGGCTATGGGATCCAGGCCACAGTGAACTCACAGCAGAGGGCCCACATCACAAAACTGTGAGCAACCCAGGAGTTGAGACCTCAGCGCAGAAGGCCCACATCCCCATGGGAATGGGAACCTGGCTGGAGTGTCCTCGCACCACTGGGCGCACATCAGAAAATGTGGGGAGCCCACCATTTAGGGCCTGACGCCAGAGGGCCGTCATCACCGAGAGGAGGAGGTGCCCTGCACGCTCCAACTGCCACCAGAGGGCTCACGTCTCCAAGGTGACGTGTGCCAGCCAGGTAGGAGTGACCTCACAGCAGAGGGCCTACCTCACAGAACGTTGAGGAACCCAGCCAGGATTAGACTCTCGCCAGAGGGCCCACCTCACCAAGGGGATGGGAACCAGGCAGGAGTGTCCTCACACGAGTGGGGTCACATCATCGAAAGGTGAGGAACGCAGCACATGTGGCCTCAAGCCATAGGACAGTCATCACCAAGGGGCTGGCAGTGAGGCAGGCAGGAGGAGCCTCACAACAGAGGGCACATAGAATAAAAAAGTTGAGGAATCCAGCAGTTGGAACCTCCCAGCAGGCGGCTCAGAGCACCGATGATAAGGGATCCTTGCCGGAGTGAACTCACAGCAGAGGGCCCACATCATGGTACTGTGAGCAAGCCAGCCGTTTTGACCTCAGAGCAGAAGGCCCATATCGCCATGGAGATGGGAACCTGGCAAGAGTCTCCTCACTCACTTGGCACACATCAGAAAATGTGGGGAGCCCAGCAGTTATGGCCTAAGGCAAGAGGGCCCTCATCACCGAGGGGAGGAGGATCCCAGCACACTCCAACTGCCACCAGAGGGCCCACGTCGCCAAGGTGACGTGTGCCAAACAGGCATGATTGACCTCACAGCAGAGGGCCCACCTCACAGAAGGGTGAGGAACCCAGCCAGGATCAGACTCTCACCTGAGGACCCACATCAGCAAGGGGATGGGAACCAGTCAGGACTGTCTTCCCTCCAGTGGGGTCACATCATTGAAAGGTGCGGAACCCAGCACATGTGGCCTCAAATCAGAGGACACATATCACAAAGGGAATGGGAGTGAGGCAGGCAGGAGTAGCCTAAAAACAGAAGGCCAAAAGAATAAGAAACGTGAGGAATCCAGCAGTTGGAACCTCCCAGCAGGCGGCCCAGAGCACAGAAGCTATGGGATGCAGGCAGGAGTGAACTAATACCAGAGAGCCCACATCATGAAACTGTGAGCAACCCAGGCATTGGGACCTCAGAGCAGAAAGCCCACATCCCCATGGGGATGGGAACCTGACAGGAGTGTCCTGGCATCACTGGGCTCACATCAGAAAACGTGGGGAGCCCAGCAGTTAGAGCCTGATGCTAGAGGGCCGTCATCACCGAGGGCAGGAGGCTCCCAGCAGGTTCCATGTGCCAACAGAGGGACCACATCGCCAAGGTGATGTGTGCAAGTCAGGCAGGATTGACCTCACAGCAGAGGGCCTACCTCACAGAAGAGTGAGGAACCCAGCCAGGATAAGACTGTCACCAGAAGGCCCACATCACCAAGGGGATGGGAACCAGGCAGGAGTGTCCTCACACCAGTGGGGCCACATTATTGAAAGTTGCCTAACCCAGCACATGTGGCCTCAAACCAGAAGACCCACATCACGAAGGGGTTGCGAGTGAGGCAGGCAGGAGGAGCATCACAACACAGGACCCATAGAATACAAAAGTTGAGGAATCGAGCAGTTGGAACCTCCCAGCAGGCAGCCAAGACCACAGAGGCTATGGGATCCAGGCCACAGTGAACTAACACCAGAGAGCCCACATCATGAAATTGTGATCAACCCAGCCGTTGGAACCTCAGAGCAGAAGGCCCACATCCCCATGGGGATGGGAACCTAAGAGGAGTGCTTGAGCAACACTGGGCTCACTAAGAAAAGTTGGGGAGCCCAGCAGTTAGGGCCTGACGTCAGAGGGCCCTCATCACAGAGCTGAGGAGGCTCCCAGCAGGGTCCAATTGCCACCAGAGGGCTCATGTCAACAAGGCGAGGTGAGCAAGCCAGGCAAGACTTACCTGATAGTAGAGGGCCCACCTCACAGATGGGTGAGGAACCCAGCCAGGATCAGACTCTCACCAGAGGGCCCACATCACAAAGGGGATGGGAACCAGTCAGGATTATCCTCACACCAGTGGGGCCTCATCATCTTAAGGTGAGGAACCCAGCACATGTGTCCTCAAACCAGAGGACCCACATCACCAAGGGCCTTGAAGTGAGGCAGGCAGGAGTAGCCTCACAACACAGGGCACATAATATAAAAAACGTGAGGATTCCAGCATTTAGACCTTCCAGCAGGCGGCCCAGAACACCGAGGTTATGGGATCCAGGCCACAGTGAACTCACAGCAGAGGGCCCACATCACAAAACTGTGAGCAACCCAGGAGTTGAGACCTCAGCGCAGAAGGTCCACACCCCAATGTGTATGTGAACCTGGCTGGAGTGTCCTCGCACCACTGGGCACACATCACAAAATGTGGGGAGCCCAGCAGTTAGGGCCTGACGCCAGAGGGCCCTCATCACCGAGGAGAGGAGGCTCCCAGCAGGCTCCAAGTGCCACCAGAGGGCTCATGTCCACAAGGCGAGGTGAGCAAGCCAGGCAGGAGTGACCTCACAGCAGACGGCCCACCTCACAGATGGTTGAGGAACCCAGCCAGGATCAGACTCTCAACAGAGGGCCCACATCACCAAGGGGATGTGAACCAGGCAGGAGTCTCCTAAGACCATTGGTCCCACATCATCGAAAGGTGAGGAACCCAGCACATGTGGCCTCAAACCAGACGACACACATCACGAAGGGGATGGGAGTGAGGCAGGCAGGAGGATCCTCACAACAGAGGGCCCAAAAAGTTAAAAAAGTGAGGAATCCAGCAGTTGGAGCCTCCCAGCAGGCGGCCAAGAGCACAGAGGCTATGGGATCCAGGCTTCTGTGAACACCAGAGAGCCCACATCATGAAAATGTGAACAACCCAGCCATTGGGACCTCAGAGCAGAAGGCCCACAACCCCATGGAGATGGGATCCTAAGAGGAGTGCCAAAGCATCACCGGGCTCCCTAAGAAAAGTTGGTGAGTCCAGCAGTTAGGGCCTGACGCAAGAGGGTCCTCATCACCGGGGGGAGGAGATTCCCAGCACGCTCCAACTGCCACCACACGGCTGACTTCACCAAGGCAATGTGTGCCAGCCATGCAGGAGTGACCTATCAGCAGAGGGTCTCCCTCACAGGTGGGTGAGGAACAAAGCCAGGAACAGACTCTCACCAGGGGGTCCACATAACCACGTGGATGAGAACCAAGCAGGAGTGTCCTCACACTAGTGGGGCCACATCATCGAAAGGTGAGGAACCCAGCAAAGGTGGCCACAAACCAGAGGACCCACATCACCAAGGGGTTGAGAGTGAGGTAGGTGTCTGGACGGGTATATTTAACACTCATTTCCCACCAGGAAGAGGAATTAACCAAAGGCTCAGCGTGCCCTGCCAGAAGCAGATTAGGGCCTGAAGCAGTCTTGCGGGTTTGCGGCCAGCTCACAAGAAAGCGAGTTGAAGAAAGGAGCTCAGGGACCCTGTAATTCACAAACCTGGAGAGTTATAAATAACAGATAACGTCCAAAAATATATTGAAGTAAGGCTGCGAAGAGGACTTGAAAGCGGGGCAGAATTTCAGGAAACCGATTTCAGGAGGTAGACTGGAATTGCATTTAAAGCATAGGAAAAGAGGCAGAACATCGACAATGATGCACTTGGCAACAAAGGGCGTATGAGTTTGTTCCTGAATATATTCAGGAACAAACACATATGCCCTTTTTGGCAAACCAAGCAAGCTTGCAATGGAAATGCGAACTACTATGAAGTGTCACTTCCCCCCGGTCTAAAGGGCCATCTGAGAAAAGTGTAAAATCCAGAAAGGCAAGACAGGCCATGGGGAAAAAGGAGCCTTGTTATGCTGATGGCGGGATGTAAATTGCCAACAGCCACTCTGGAGAAGTGTATGGTGTTTCCTGATACATCTGAAAAACAAAGCAACAGAGTCTAGGGCATTTCCACTTATGGTCCTATAGCTTAGGGAAATTAAAATCAAAAAGACACAGCCACCCCAAAATTTGGGACGGCTCTGTTTACAGGAACCTCTTCTACAGTACGAGTTAAATATCCCAGAGAACAAATAATTGATAAAGAAGTTGCGGTACTTACGTACAACAGAATACCACTCAGCAATGAAATCTGTGTCACCAGGCCTGTACCAGCATAATGAGTGGATTGAGGCATGATGATTCTAAGTGAAATAAGTCACACAGAAAAAGAAACATCATAAGGTATCACTAATGCACGGAATGTAAACTTGGCTACACATGAACTGAATTACAAAACAGAACAGGGTCTCAAGATTAGAAAACCAACTTATGCTTGCTTAAAGGGAAAGGTGAGTTAAGGGGGTGCTGCATAAAACCAGAGATTGAAATTAGCACAGATACCGTTCCATAAGCCAAATATGTAATAGACAAGACCTACCCCCTGCTCAACGAAATGGACTCAACAATGAGGTATCACCTCACACCTGTTAGAATGGGCATCATCTGAAAATCTACAAACAACAAATGCTGGAAAGGGTGTGGAGAAAAGGAACCCTCTTCCACTATTGTTGGGAATATAAGTTGATACAGTCACTATGGAGAACAATATGGAGTTTCTTAAGAAACTAATAATAGAATTACCATATGATACAGCGATCCCAGGACTGGACATATACCCAGACAAAACCATAAATCAAAAAGAGACATTCACCGCAATGTTCATTGCATCACTATTTACAATATCGAGGTAATGGAAGCAACCTAAATGCCCACAGACAGACGAATGCATAAAGATGTGGTACATATATAAAATGGAATATTACTAAGCCATGAAAGGAATGAAATTGGGTCATTTGTAGAGACGTCGATGGATCTAGAGACTGTCATACAGAGTGAAGTAAGTCAGAAAGAGAAAAACAAATCTTGTATATTCATGCATATATGTGGAACCTAGAAAAACTGTACAGATTAACCGTTTTGCAAGGCATAAATAGAGCAACAGATGTAGACAACAATCGTATGGACAACAAGGGGGGAAAGCTCTTGGAGGGGTGGTGGTGGGAGGAGTTGAGAGATTGGGATTGGCATGTAAACATTTATATGTATAAAATAGATAACCAATGAGAAGCTGCTGTATAAAAATATAAAATAAAATTCAAAATTAAAAAGAAATAAAATTTAAAAAATAAAACAGAAAAAACAATTATTCCCTTCACATACATTTATATGAATAAATTATTTCCATGCTTATATCTGTAAATACAAAAAAGAGGAATAAAATCTACCTTGAACCAAAAACAAAAAAGAGAAAAAAAAAAACAGAACCCACCAGTTACTCAGAGGAAAACCGTATCAGGGCACTTGCTCCAGTTGTAAACAATTCTGAAGTTGGTCAGTGGTGGGGAATCGTCTCCCATTCAGCCAGCAGCCCCCACACAACAAGCGTCCTCATTGCAAAGCTGGGGCACCGTGCCGAGGCATCTGTGAGTAAACGTGAGCTGAGCCCCAGGCCAGTTGCTGCTGAACTGTTCCCGCCCTTCCCAGGTAAAACACCTGAATATATACAAGGACTTGAAAGCCTAGAGGAAGGGCCATGGAGCCACACGAGTGACAGCATGCCAGCTGACTTGGTGCCTGCAGGCCAGCCAGGATGGTCCTGGCCCTGGGTGCTCTTCTGGAAGATTTCCATTTCCCTGCCTGAGATACCCGTCCTGTCCCTGCCCCCACTGCTTTTTTCCTTCCTCACCTCTGCCCAGGGAGAAATTCCAGCAGCAGGTATGGGTGACACATCCTCTTCTTTAGCAGGTGGCAGCCTGGCAACTGCTGCAGAAAGTCCAGCAGAGCCCCACTCACACTGGGCCACCCACAAAGCCGTGGCCTCTCACTCCCTCCCACCAGCCCAGCCCCGAGACTGCTGACAGGGCAGAGAAAATGGCGTCAGGCACAGCTGCAGGGGCTTTTGCTGCCTGGAGTGGTATTTATATTGATCTCAACCCAGGCACACCTGGGGAGGGCTGGCCGGCATGGTAAGGCTGCCCAGGTAACCAATCATCACCCCTCAGGGGCTCACAGTTGCAGAAAATGGAACTTGCTGAACCAGCCAGGTCCAAGGAACAGGTGTGGGCTCCTGAGAGTCAGGATAGACAAGGGGCTGCAGCTTTGGCTTGTTTTCTAATCATTTTATCTGGCCCATGAGTGGGAGACAACTTCAAGAAAACCCTCTCCTAATGAGAGGAACCCAGGAGTCAGGGAGAGGAGGGGTGGGTGGTGGTTGGAGACAGAGGCCTGGTGCCCTGGGTGCAGTGGAAGTCTCTGGAAGACCAGGTGGAGGGAGGCCACACAGAGTGATGCCCAGGGTCACAGACCTGTCGGAGCTGCTGTTTGTTAGTTCAAGTCCTGCTCTGAGGTGCTCTGTGTCAGCTCTGAGCGACAGGTGAGCTGGGGGTGCTCTTCAATGAGGGCTATGTGCACGGTTCCTGTGTGCCCAGCCCTGCCACGGTACCTGCAAGGGTAGCTCTGTATCCTGGGAGGGGCCTGACCATGAGAGCCCCGTGGGCTGGGTTGGGGGTGGGGTACCTGCCCAGGAGAGCTCCATATCCTGGGATTGGCCTGACCACGAGAGCCCCATGGGCTGCTGGGGACCTGGTAAAGGATGTCAGGACAGTCAGTGAAGCCACCGAGGATATACCTCCAGTTGCTCCTGATTCCTACACCCTGCTGGTCATTCTACCAACCACCAGGACATGGTATTCTGTATTAGTCTTCAATGATGCCTTCTTTTGTATTCCATTAGTCCCAGAGTCACAAGAAATTTTGGCTTGTGAGTGGCAGGACTCAACATACAACTAAAACAATACTTCCGGGCCGTCTTGCCCCAAGGGTTCAAAAATTCCCACACCATCTTTGGGGAAAGCTTAGCTAAAGACCGAAAAGTTCTACCTCTGGAAAAGGAAACCCTCCTTCAATATGCAGATGACATTCTGATCGCCAGCCCTACTAAGGAGGCCTCTGAACTACCAAGCCAATAAAGGATAGAAGTTGTCCAAGAAAAAGCTCAAATATCACAGACTGCAGTGACCTGCCTGGGCTTCATTCTCACACAAGGTCAGAGAAGCCCATCCCAGGAAAGGGAAGAAACCATTTGCAGCCTTACCCCTTTCTAAAACTAGAAGACAGCTTAGGGGTTCCTGGGGAGGCCAGGGTTTGCTGCTTCTGGATCCCTAACTACAGTCTACTAGCTGGGCCTCTATATGAAACACTGAAAGGAAAAGATGATGATCCTTTTGAACAGAATCCAGAAGTGGCCTTTCAAGAATGGAAAGAGCAGTCAATTCAGACCCTTGCCCTGGAACTCCCTAATTGAGCTAAACCCTTTGACCTTTCCATTCCCGGTGAAAGGTGAATCGCCATTGGAGAATTAGTGCAAAAACTGGGACCACTTGAAATGGAACAACGCAAGAATGCCATCCAGGTAGGATAAACTACAGTCACCAAAGGGCTTGGCCCACTGCCACATCTGGCCAAGATACTGGCGGTATCTAAAAACCTGGAAATCAGCAGCCCAAAAGGCCACCTCCCTCCTAAGGGAAAAGGACCCCACGTGGTGATCCTAATCACCAACCATGCCCTGAAGTTGCAGGGTTCGCTCCGTGGGCACACCGACCTCGAGTGAGGAGGCCCTCCAACTCCAACATCCAGAGAGATAACCGGGGGCAACAGGGCACCATGACGACTCGTGTGAACATCACTTGACCTGGAGTTTCTCTCATAAAACAACAATAGTGTGTCCCGAAGGAGTAGACTACTGCTTGCAGGACTTCCTGCACCCGGAGGGGAGCTAATAATCTTGGCGGGGGAACCGTATATCACACTGTCACCATAGAAAAGCCTACAGACACCGTGATGATGGTGGCCAATAAGACCGGCTGGACTCCTGTTTACTTCAAAAGGCTGTTGACTCAGTGGCCATCATGGTCCTTGATCACCACTGACCCTGGACTGTCTGGGAGTTGAGCGGGCAGGGCTCTGACACCTGGTGCTGTTTTTATGTTAATTCAGGGGCCTAATTGAAGAAAGAGCAGACTACTGGTCAGAGCATCTAGGCTGGCAGAAACGGTCAGCCTAAGGTGGCCGAACAAATGTGGGGCGGGGTGAAACCGGCCCCCACAGCGTCTCTGCACATCTCTTTCCTGGACCCTTAAAGGTCATTAGAATCTATAACACTTCCAATGCTGGTGCTCAGGCGGACGAGCAGGGAGGCAGGGGTCCTGGGGCCAATCAACGTCACCTGGAGGCTGCTGGGGAGAAGTTCTGACCCTCGTCCCCTGGTATGAGGGCTCCCAACTCAGCACTCAGCAGTTACAGAAGAAGGGTCTGCACCCTCAGCACTCCAAGAATGAGGAACGGGACAAAAGGCAGAGGAGGGGTTTGTCCCCAGCAAAGCCCATTAAAAATCCCTGGGAGATAAAAATAGAATGTGGGCAATAAAGTCAAGTCTGACCTTTTTTATCCTTTGTGCTTTGTCTAATTTCACGTGCTCCTAGGGTCCCGCATGCAGAGGTTCCACACCCGGCACTTCAGACCAGATTTCCTGGTGCAGAATGGCTGGGTCGACACCTCAGCTCCTGGGGCCCAGTGCAGACTCCGAGATATAGAGCCTGAGCTGCAGCCAACCCGGCCCTTGAGAGCTCCGCCCCCTCCCTCTCACTGACTCTGACAGGATCTCTACACAGCAGCCCAGCCCACAGCCCACGGGGTAGTGCATGCTCTCACCTCTCCATTCTCTGATGAAAATATAAAGTTTCCTTTGCTTGGGAACCAAACTCAGTCTCGATCTGTTGGCCCCAATGACACTGGGCAGGGGGACCCTTGTTGGGGTCCACTCTGGAGGATCAGTAACAGAAATTGAGACTATTGTAACTTCAATGAACAGATGTGTGAGCCAAACTGTAGTTAACATAGAACAGTTTATAAGGCTCGGGTAAAATAAGATGTTTCTAACACTTCCATTTGATATTTCCATCACTTTATTATAAGCAAGTTCAGTGAAAAGGTTTGTCTTATTTGTCAGGTCAATATTAGAGAAATGAAGTGATTTCTTTCCAAGGATGTACATCTAATAATCTTGGTTAAAGCTTCAATCTTGTTTTAAATGCTTTTCCATTGAAAATGATACCTCTCTTTCAGCTCCCCCATTTCTGAGAAGTATAAAATCTTATAATTTATTATTACCAAAGGGGAAAGGTGGGAGGAGGGATAAATTAACAGTTTGGAATTAACACATACACACTGCTATGTATAAAATAGATCATCAACAAGGAACTACTGTATAGCACAGGGAACTACACTCAATATTGTGCAATAACCTATAAGGGGAAATAATCGGAAAAAGAATAGATATTTTTATTGACATCATCTATCAATGACAGTTAAAGTGTAACCTAAGGGAAGCCGGTGGTGAGTGCTTCTGACCCTGAAGACTTCAGTCATCTAAAGTTTGGACTCTGCCTACTTCCCAAGGCCCTTAATGAACATATGTGTAGCCGTAGCTTAAAAAACTCCCCAGTTTGGGTTTCGGGGAGACACTGATTTTGAAAAAGCCCTGGTGTTCTCCTTACATGAATGGGACTCTTCCTACTGCTAAAACATGTCTGTCACACCCAGAGGATGGTATACCGTCTGATCGGGAAGAGTTTGGAAAAGGCATCTCATCTCCTCATCTCCTGGTGCTCGGGTTCACCCCTCCAGCGTCTTTACTAACAGTCTCCCCACTTGGAGATGTCAGCACTGTCAACATCCTGTTGCGTACAGTTTGGAATTTGTCCAGAGGATGAAGCGGAAGGATGAGGAACAATGAGAGACAAGTCCTAGGTGTTCAGACAGGCACATGTCACTCTAATTTCCAATCAGGAAGATGAATTGACCAAAGGCTAGGGTTGCCCATGGAAACAGTATAGGGCTTGAGGAAATCCCACTGCTTTGTGGCCAGTTCCCATAAACACAAGTTGAACAATGGAACTCAGGGGCAGTAAAATTCACGAAACTGCAGAGTTGAAAATATCTATCACTGAAAAATGTCTTGAGGAAAGTCAAAGAAAAGGATTGGCAAGCAAGGGAGAATGGCAGGAAAGGGATTTGAGGAGGTAGAAAGGACTCGCCATTAAGCACAAGAAAAGGGGCTGAACATTGCCGACATTGCAGTTGGCCAAAAAGGCTGTATGCGTTTTTTTCTGTATATATTCAAGAAAAGGGCATACACTTTTTTAGCCAACCAAACAGGTGGGCACTGGAAATCAATACTACAAAAGATATCACTTCGCATCAGTCAGAAGAGCCATCCTCATAAAGTGTAAACGCCAGAAATGCAGGACAGGGCAAGGAGAAGAGGGAGCCCTGTGAGGCTTATAGTGGAAATGTATATTGCCAACGGCCATTCTGGAGAAGTGTATTGTGTTTACTAAAGCATCTAAAAAATGAGCTACAGAGCATAGGGCACTTGCACTCATGGGCGTATATCTTGGGAAAAACAAAAATCGAGAGGACACAGGCACCCCAATGTTTACTGCCTCTCTGTTTAAAAGATCCTCGACTAGGATATAACTTAAATGTCTCTGGAGGGAAAAAATGGATAGAGATGTGGTACTTATGTAGAGTGGAATATTACTCAGCCTGGAAATCAATGAAATATGGCCAGTTGTAACAACTCCACAGGAGTTACGTATGATCATTCTAAGTGACATAATTCAAAAAGAAAAAGACACATATCATAAGATATCACTTAAAGGTGGAATCCAAAATGGCTACACATGAAATAAATTACAAAACAAAAACATAGTCAAATATGTAGAAAACGCGTAAGGCTGCTAAACGGGAAAGGTGGGGAGGGGTGAGGCATCATCCAGGAGGTTGAAATTAGCAAAGATACCATTCCAAATACCAAACTGATAATCAACAAGGCCTACACGGTAGCTAAAAGAACTGCACTCAGCACACTCAAGTCACCGGAAAAGAATATCTATGACTGGTAAGAATCTGAAAAAGAATTTATTGATGTCTCTCTGTACGTGAATCAAGTGGATGTACAACAGCAAGAAACAGAGCTTTGAAAATCAGCTGTAACCAATATAGTAATAAATTGAAAAAAATAAACGACAGAGAGACAGAGAAAACCTCTTACAACTTTTCCTCAGGGACGGTGATGCAACATGGATTGAACACATCTAGACCCACAGCAGGATGAGACATAAGGCTGGAAACTGTTCATGCTAAGAGAAATGTGAGGTTGGGTGAGGAAATGCACACCCTTTAAAGTAATACTACCTGGTACCCATTCAATGGGTCCCAAATCTGCAGGTTCAAGGAATCTTCCTACAGCTAAAACATGCATGGAAAACCCAGAGGACTGTACACCATGTGATCGGGAGATGTGTCTAAAATGCACCTCATTTATCCTCTCCTGGTGCTCCTGTTCATCATTCCAGCCACGTTACTTAGAATCTCCCCACTTAGAGAATCAGCACATTTAAACTTCTGTTTCACACATTTTGCAAATTGTGAGGAGGATGAACGGGAAGAGGGGGAAACAATGAGAGAATAGTTGTAGGGGTTTGGACGGGCACATGTCACTCTAATTTCCCATTAAGAATAAGAATTAAAAAAAGGCTCAGCCCGCCTCGCCGGAGCCAAAATAGGGCCTGAAGCAATCCTGCGGTTTTGAGGCCAGCTCACAAAAGAGCAACTTAAAAAATGGAGCTCAGGGTCACTGCAATTCACAAACCTGCAGAGTTATAAATGAAAACTAACGTCCAAAAATATGTTGAGGTAAGGCAAAGAAGAGGATCTGAATGCAAGACAGAATTGCAAGAAACAGATTTCAAGAGATAGATTGGACTCGCCTTTAAAGCACATGAAAAGCGGCAGAATTTCGACAATGATGCAGTTGGCCCAAAAGGGAGTATGCGTTAGTTCCTGAATATATCCAGGAAAAAACGCATACGCACTTTATGGGCAACCAAGCAAGCAAGCAATGCAAATGTGCACAACAAAGAAGTCTCATTTCCCACCGGTCAAAAGGGCCATCCGAAAAAATTGTAAACACCAGAAATGCAGGACAGGCCATGGAGAACAGGGAGCCTTTATACGCTGATGGACAGTGTGTGAACTGCCGAGAGCCACTCTGGAGAAGTGTATGGTGGTTCCTAAATCATCTAAAAAACAGAGCGACAGAGCATAGGGCACTTCCAATCACGGGAGTATATCTAGGGAAGTCTAAAAATCAACAAGACACAAGCACACCACAGTTTAGGGCTACTCTGTTTACAAGAACCTCAACTTCAGTACACCTTAAATATCCCAGGAAAGAGAACAATGGATAAAGAAAATGTGGTACTTATGTACAATGGAATATCTCTTCACCATGAAATCAATGTAATAAGGCTAGTAGAAGGATAAAGAGTGGATTGAGGTCCGATAATACTACTTGAAATAAGTCAAACAGAAAAAGAAACATATCATAAGATATCACTTATAGAGGGAGGATAAATATGGCTGCACAAAAAATGAATTACAAAACAGAACAGTGTCTCACATTTAGAAAACACACTTATGTCAGCTTAAGGGGAAAGGAGAGGTGGGGTGATGCATAAAACCAGAGTTTGAAATTAGCACAGATACCGTTCAATAAACCAAATAGGTATCAGACAAGATCTACACCTCGCTCAATGAACTGGCCTCAACACACCCTATACACCGCAGAGAAATATATCTGAGTAATAAGAATCTTAAAACCCATGTATTGATATATCTCCATAAGGGAATCAAGTGTGCGCAGAGCGGCACAAACACAGCAGTGAAAATGAGCTAAACCCCATTATAGAAATAAATTTTAAAACCAAAACGCAGAAACAATGAAAGAGAGAAAAATTCTTACAAAATTCGCTCAGGGGCTGTGATGCAACCTGGAATGACCACATATAAACCCACAGCTGGATAAGACATAAGGCTGGACACTTGGGGCTGAAAGGATTGGAGAGCTTTGGTGAGCAACTGCCGAAAGTTTAATGCAATACTTCATGCTACTTATTCCAAGGGTCCCAACACTCCAAGTTGAAGGGAATCTTCCTACAGCTAAACCATGCATGGGAAATCCAGTGGATGGTATACCATATGATCGGGAAAGGTTTCTAAAATGCACCTCATTTTCCTCTCCTGGGGCTCCGGATCAACATTCCAGCCACTTTACTAACAACATCTCCACATGGAGAGTCAATGCCTTTAAGTTCCGGTATCGCACAGTCTGCAGTTAGTGCGGAGGATGAATGGGAATAGGGGGAACCAGTGAGAAAATAGCTGTAGCGGTTTCAATGGGCACATGTCACTCTAATTTCACATCAGGAAGAAGAATTAACCAAAGGCAGAGCAAGGCGCCCCAGAAGAAGAATAGGGCCTGAAGAAATCCTGTGGATATGAGGCAAGATCACAAAAATAAGAGCTGAAAAATGGAGCTAAGGGCCACTGCAATTCAAAAACCTGCAGAGTTATAAAGGCCAACTATTCTCCAAAAGTATATTGAGGTAAGGCTATGAAGAGGCACTGAGAGCAAGGCAGAACTGCAGGAAACCGATTTCAGGAGGTAGACAGGAATTGCACTGAAAACATATGAAAACACTCAGAACGTCGACAATGATGCACTTGGCCAAAAAGGGCGTATGCGTTTATTCCTGAATATATTCAGGAAGAAACGCATACGCCCTTTCTGGCCAACCAAGCAAGCTCTCAAAGGAAATCTGCACTACAATGAAGTCTCACTTCACCCCGGTCAAAGGGCCATCTGAAAAAAGTGTAAAATCCAGAAAGGCAGGACAGGCCATGGAGAACTGGGAGCCTTGTTATGCTGATGGGCGGGATGTAAATTGCCAGCAGCCACTCTGGAGAAGTGTATGGTGTTTCCTGAAACATCTAAAAAAGAAAGCAACACAGGCTAGGGCACTTCCACTTATGGTCCTATAGCTTAGGGAAATTAAAATCAAAAAGACACAGCCACCCCAAAGATGGGACGGCTCTGTTTACAAGAACCTCGTTTATGGTACAAGTTCAATATCACAGAAAGCGAAAAATGGATAAAGAAGTTGTGGTACTTACGTACAATGCAATATCACTCAGCAATGAAATCTATGTCATCAGGCCCGTAGCAGCATAATGAGTGGATTCAGGTACGATGATTCTAAGTGAAATAAGTCACACAGAAAAAGAAACATCATAAGGTATAACTAATACACGGAATGTAAACTTGGCTACACAGGAACTGAATTACAAAACAGAACAGGGTCTCAAATGTAGAAAACCAACTTATGCTTGCTTAAGGTGAAAGGTGAGTTGGGGTGCTGCATAAAACCAGAGATTGAAATTAGCACAGATACCGTTCCATAAGCCAAATATGTAATAGACAAGAGCTACTCCTTGCTCAACGAAGTGGACTCAACACCCCATATTAAACGCCTAAGAATATACCTGACTAGTAAGAATCTTAAAACCTATGGATTTATATGTCTCCGAAAGAGAATCAAGCGTGTGTACAGTGGCATAAACGCAGCAGTGATAGGATTGGTGAGGTTCAGTGAGCAAATGCAGACCCTTTGAAGTCATATTGCATGGTACCCATTCCATGGGTCTCAACTCTCCAGGTTTAAGGGATTCTTCCTTCAGCTAAAACATGCATGTGGAACCCAGAGTATGATCCACCGTGTGATCGGGAAACGTGTTCAAATGTGTCTCAGTTTTCGTCCCCTGGTAATCGGGTGCAACATTCCAGACGCTTTACTAACACTCTCCCCACTTGGAGAGTCAGTGCCTTTAACCTCCTGTTTGGCCCAGTTTGCAATTTCTGTGGAAAATGAACAGGAATAGGGAGAACCAATGAGAGACTAGGTGGAGGTGTCTGGACGGGCAAATTTAACTCTCATTTCCCACCAGGAAGATAAATGAACCAAAGGCTCCGCGTGCCATGCTGGAACTAGATTAGGGCCTGAGGAGATCCTGCGGTGTTGCGGCCAGCTCACAAGAAAGCGAGTTGAAGAAAGGAGCTCAGGGGCACTGTAATTCAGAAACCTGCGGAGTTATAAATGACAGCTATCATCCAAAATTATACTGAAGTAAGGCTGCAAAGAGGACTTGAATGCGGGGCAGAATTGCTGGAAACTGATTTCAGAACGTACACGGGAGTAGCTCTTAAAGCATAGGAAAAGAGACAGAACTTGGAAAATAATGCACTTGGCAAAAAAGGGCATATGTGTTTTATCCAGAGCTCTCATAACTGAGGGGAGGAGATTCCCAGCAGGCTCCAACTGCCACCTGAGGGCTCACATTGCCAAGGCAACGTGAGCATGTCAGGCAGGAGTTACCTCACAGCAGAGGTCCCACCTCACAGAAGGGTGAGAAACCCAGCCAACATCAGACTCTCACCAGAGGGCCCACATCACCAAGGGGATGGGAACCAGGCAGGAGTGTCTTCACATCAGTGGGGCCACATCATCGAAAGCTGAGGTACTCAGCACATGTGTCCTCAAACCAGAGGACCCACATCACCAAGGACCTCGGAGTGAGGCAGGCAGGAGTAGCCTCACAACACTGGGCACATAGAATAAAAAAGTGAGGAATCCAGCAGTTGGAACCTCCCAGCAGGTGGCCCAGAGCACCGAGGCTATGGGATCCAGGCCACAGTGAACTCACAGAAGAGGGCCCATGTCATGAAACTGAGCAACCCAGCCATTGGGACCTCAGAGCAGGAGGCCCACATCCCCATGGGGATGGAATTCTGGTAGGAGTGTCCTCGCACCACTGAGAACGTATCAGAAAATTTTGGGCGACCAGCAGTTAGGGCCTGACGCCAGAGGACCCTCATCACCAAGGGAAGGAGGCTCCCAGCAGGCTCCAACTGCCACCAGAGGGCTGACGTCGCCAAGGCGATGTGTGCCAACCAGGCACGAATGACCTCACAGCAGAGGGCCCACCTCAGAGAAGTGTGACGAACCCAGTCAGGATCAGACTCGCACCAGAGGGCCCACATCACCAAATGGATTGGAACCAGGCAGGAGTGTCCTCACATGAGTAGGGCCACATCATCTAAAGGTGAGGAACCCAGAACATGTGGCTTCAAACCATAGGACACCCATCACCAAGGGGCTGGGAGTGAGGCAGGCAGGAGGAGCCTCATAACAGAGGGCCCAAAAATAAGAAAGGTGAGGAATCCAGCAGTTGGAACCTCCCAGCAGGCGGCCCAGAGCACAGAGGCTAGAGGAACCAGGCCAGAGTGAACTAACACCAGACAGCCCACATCATGAAACTGTGAGCAACCCAGACATTGGGACCTCAGAGCAGAAGGCCCACATCCCCATGGTGATGGGAACATGACAGGAGTGTCCTGGCATCACTGGGCTCACATCAGAAAACGTGGGGTGCTCAGAAGTTAGGGCCTGACGCTAGAGGGCACTCATCACCGAGAGGAGGAGGCTCCCAGCAGGCTCCAGCTGCCACCAGAGGGCCAATGTCGCCAAGGCGATGTGTGCCAGCCTGGCAGGAGTGACCTCACAGCAGAGGGCCCACCTCACAGAAGGGTGAGGAACACAGCCAGGATCAGACTCTCACCAGAGGGCCCACATCACCAAGGGGATGGGAACCAGGCAGGAGTGTCCCCACACCAGTGGGACAACATCATCGAAAGGTGAGGATCCCAGCACATGTGTCCTCAAACCAGAGGAACCACATCACCAAGGGGTTCGGAATGAGGCTGGCAGGACTGGCCTCACAACACAGGGTCCATAGAATATAAAAGTTGAGGAATCCAGCAGTTGGAACCTCCCAGCAAGTGGCCCAGAGCACCGAGGCTATGGGATCCAGGCCGCAGTGAACTCACAGCAGAGGGCCCACATCATGAACCTGTGAGCAGCCCAGCTGTTGGGACCTCAGAACAGAAGGCCCACATCCCCATTGGGATGGGAACCTGGCAGGAGTGGCTTTGCACCACTTAGCACATATCAGAAAAAGTTAGGAGCCCAGCAGTTAGGGCCTGACGCCAGGGGGCCCTCATAACTGAGGGGAGGAGACTCCCAGCAGGTTCCAACTGCCAACAGAGGGCCCACGTCTACAAGGTGGCATGCGCCAGCCAGGCAGTAGTGACCTCACAGCAGAGGGCCTATCTCACAGAAGGGTGAGGAACCGAGGCAGGATGAGACTCTCACCAGAGGGCCCACAACACCAAGGGGATGGGAACCAGTCAGGACTGTCCTCCCACCAGTGGGGCCACATCATCGAAAGGAGAGGAACCCAGCACATGTGGCCTCATATCAGAGGACATACATCACAAAGGGGATGGGAGTGAGGCAGGTAGGAGTAGCCTAAAAACAGAGGGCCCAAAGAATAAAAAAAGTGAGGAATCCAGCATTTGGAACCTCCCAGCAGGCGGCCCAGAGCACAGAAGCTATGGGATGCAGGCAGGAGTGAACTAACAGCAGAGAGCCCACATCATGAAACTGTGAGCAACCCAGGCATTGGGACCTCAGAGCAGAAAGCCCACATCCCCATGGGGATGGGAACCTGACAGGAGTGTCCTGGCATCACTGGGCTCACATCAGAAAACGTGGGGAGCCCAGCAGTTAGAGCCTGATGCTAGAGGGCCGTCATCACCGAGGGCAGGAGGCTCCCAGCAGGTTCCATGTGCCAACAGAGGGCCCACGTCACCAAGGTGATGTGTGCAAGTCAGGCAGTATTGACCTCACAGCAGAGGGCCTACCTCACAGAAGAGTGAGGAACCCAGCCAGGATAAGACTGTCACCAGAAGGCCCACATCACCAAGGGGATGGAAACCAGGCAGGAGTGTCCTCACACGAGTGGGGTCACATCATCGAAAGGTGAGGAACGCAGCACATGTGGCCTCAAGCCATAGGACAGTCATCACCAAGGGGCTGGCAGTGAGGCAGGCAGGAGGAGCCTCACAACAGAGGGCACATAGAATAAAAAAGTTGAGGAATCCAGCAGTTGGAACCTCCCAGCAGGCGGCTCAGAGCACCGATGATAAGGGATCCTTGCCGGAGTGAACTCACAGAGGGCCCACATCATGGTACTGTGAGCAAGCCAGCCGTTTTGACCTCAGAGCAGAAGGCCCATATCGCCATGGGGATGGGAACCTGGCAAGAGTCTCCTCACTCACTTGGCGCACATCAGAAAATGTGGGGAGCCCTGCAGTTATGGCCTAAGGCAAGAGGGCCCTCATCACTGAGGGAAGGAGGATCCCAGCACACTCCAACTGCCACCAGAGGGCCCACGTCGCCAAGGTGACGTGTGCCAGACAGGTATGATTGACCTCACAGCAGAGGGCCCACCTCACAGAAGGGTGAGGAACCCAGCCAGGATCAGACTCTCACCTGAGGGCCCACATCAGCAAGGGGATGGGAACCAGTCAGGACTGTCTTCCCTCCAGTGGGGTCACATCATCGAAAGGTGCGGAACCCAGCACATGTGGCCTCAAATCAGAGGACACATATCACAAAGGGAATGGGAGTGAGGCAGGCAGGAGTAGCCTAAAATCAGAGGGCCCAAAGAATAAGAAAGGTGAGGAATCCAGCAGTTGGAACCTCCCAGCAGGCGGCCCAGAGCACAGAAGCTATGGGATGCAAGCAGGAGTGAACTAATACCAGAGAGCCCACATCATGAAACTGTGAGCAACCCAGGCTTTGGGACCTCAGAGCAGAAGGCCCACATCCCAATGGGGATGTGAACCTGGCTGGAGTGTCCTCGCACCACTGGGCGCACATCACAAAATGTGGGGAGCCCAGCAGTTAAGGCCTGATGCCAGAGGGCCCTCATCACCGAGGAGAGGAGGCTCCCAGCAGGCTCCAAGTGCCACCAGAGGGCTCATGTCCACAAGGCGAGGTGAGCAAGCCAGGCAGGAGTGACCTCACAGCAGACGGCCCACCTCACAGATGGTTGAGGAACCCAGCCAGGATCAGACTCTCAACAGAGGGCCCACATCACCAAGGGGATGTGAACCAGGCAGGAGTCTCCTAAGACCATTGGTCCCACATCATCGAAAGGTGAGGAACCCAGCACATGTGGCCTCAAACCAGACGACACACATCACGAAGGGGATGGGAGTGAGGCAGGCAGGAGGATCCTCACAACAGAGGGCCCAAAAAGTTAAAAAAGTGAGGAATCCAGCAGTTGGAGCCTCCCAGCAGGCGGCCAAGAGCACAGAGGCTATGGGATCCAGGCTTCTGTGAACACCAGAGAGCCCACATCATGAAAATGTGAACAACCCAGCCATTGGGACCTCAGAGCAGAAGGCCCACAACCCCATGGAGATGGGATCCTAAGAGGAGTGCCAAAGCATCACCGGGCTCCCTAAGAAAAGTTGGTGAGTCCAGCAGTTAGGGCCTGACGCAAGAGGGTCCTCATCACCGGGGGGAGGAGATTCCCAGCACGCTCCAACTGCCACCACACGGCTGACTTCACCAAGGCAATGTGTGCCAGCCATGCAGGAGTGACCTATCAGCAGAGGGTCTCCCTCACAGGTGGGTGAGGAACAAAGCCAGGAACAGACTCTCACCAGGGGGTCCACATAACCACGTGGATGAGAACCAAGCAGGAGTGTCCTCACACTAGTGGGGCCACATCATCGAAAGGTGAGGAACCCAGCAAAGGTGGCCACAAACCAGAGGACCCACATCACCAAGGGGTTGAGAGTGAGGTAGGTGTCTGGACGGGTATATTTAACACTCATTTCCCACCAGGAAGAGGAATTAACCAAAGGCTCAGCGTGCCCTGCCAGAAGCAGATTAGGGCCTGAAGCAGTCTTGCGGGTTTGCGGCCAGCTCACAAGAAAGCGAGTTGAAGAAAGGAGCTCAGGGACCCTGTAATTCACAAACCTGGAGAGTTATAAATAACAGATAACGTCCAAAAATATATTGAAGTAAGGCTGCGAAGAGGACTTGAAAGCGGGGCAGAATTTCAGGAAACCGATTTCAGGAGGTAGACAGGAATTGCATTTAAAGCATAGGAAAAGAGGCAGAACATCGACAATGATGCACTTGGCAACAAAGGGCGTATGAGTTTGTTCCTGAATATATTCAGGAAAAAACACATATGCCCTTTTTGGCAAACCAAGCAAGCTTGCAATGGAAATGCGAACTACTATGAAGTGTCACTTCCCCCCGGTCTAAAGGGCCATCTGAGAAAAGTGTAAAATCCAGAAAGGCAAGACAGGCCATGGGGAAAAAGGAGCCTTGTTATGCTGATGGCGGGATGTAAATTGCCAACAGCCACTCTGGAGAAGTGTATGGTGTTTCCTGATACATCTGAAAAACAAAGCAACAGAGTCTAGGGCATTTCCACTTATGGTCCTATAGCTTAGGGAAATTAAAATCAAAAAGACACAGCCACCCCAAAATTTGGGACGGCTCTGTTTACAGGAACCTCTTCTACAGTACGAGTTAAATATCCCAGAGAACAAATAATTGATAAAGAAGTTGCGGTACTTACGTACAACAGAATACCACTCAGCAATGAAATCTGTGTCACCAGGCCTGTACCAGCATAATGAGTGGATTGAGGCATGATGATTCTAAGTGAAATAAGTCACACAGAAAAAGAAACATCATAAGGTATCACTAATGCACGGAATGTAAACTTGGCTACACATGAACTGAATTACAAAACAGAACAGGGTCTCAAGATTAGAAAACCAACTTATGCTTGCTTAAAGGGAAAGGTGAGTTAAGGGGTTGCTGCATAAAACCAGAGATTGAAATTAGCACAGATACCGTTCCATAAGCCAAATATGTAATAGACAAGACCTACCCCTCGCTCAACGAAATGGACTCAACAATGAGGTATCACCTCACACCTGTTAGAATGGGCATCATCTGAAAATCTACAAACAACAAATGCTGGAAAGGGTGTGGAGAAAAGGAACCCTCTTCCACTATTGTTGGGAATATAAGTTGATACAGTCACTATGGAGAACAATATGGAGTTTCTTAAGAAACTAATAATAGAATTACCATATGATACAGCGATCCCAGGACTGGACATATACCCAGACAAAACCATAAATCAAAAAGAGACATTCACCGCAATGTTCATTGCATCACTATTTATCGAGGTAATGGAAGCAACCTAAATGCCCACAGACAGACGAATGCATAAAGATGTGGTACATATATAAAATGGAATATTACTAAGCCATGAAAGGAATGAAATTGGGTCATTTGTAGAGACGTCGATGGATCTAGAGACTGTCATACAGAGTGAAGTAAGTCAGAAAGAGAAAAACAAATCTTGTATATTCATGCATATATGTGGAACCTAGAAAAACTGTACAGATTAACCGTTTTGCAAGGCATAAATAGAGCAACAGATGTAGACAACAATCGTATGGACAACAAGGGGGGAAAGCTCTTGGAGGGGTGGTGGTGGGAGGAGTTGAGAGATTGGGATTGGCATGTAAACATTTATATGTATAAAATAGATAACCAATGAGAAGCTGCTGTATAAAAATATAAAATAAAATTCAAAATTAAAAAGAAATAAAATTTAAAAAATAAAACAGAAAAAACAATTATTCCCTTCACATACATTTATATGAATAAATTATTTCCATGCTTATATCTGTAAATACAAAAAAGAGGAATAAAATCTACCTTGAACCAAAAACAAAAAAGAGAAAAAAAAAAACAGAGCCCACCAGTTACTCAGAGGAAAACCGTATCAGGGCACTTGCTCCAGTTGTAAACAATTCTGAAGTTGGTCAGTGGTGGGGAATCGTCTCCCATTCAGCCAGCAGCCCCCACACAACAAGCGTCCTCATTGCAAAGCTGGGGCACCGTGCCGAGGCATCTGTGAGTAAATGTGAGCTGAGCCCCAGGCCAGTTGCTGCTGAACTGTTCCCGCCCTTCCCAGGTAAAACACCTGAATATATACAAGGACTTGAAAGCCTAGAGGAAGGGCCATGGAGCCACACGAGTGACAGCATGCCAGCTGACTTGGTGCCTGCAGGCCAGCCAGGATGGTCCTGGCCCTGGGTGCTCTTCTGGAAGATTTCCATTTCCCTGCCTGAGATACCCGTCCTGTCCCTGCCCCCACTGCTTTTTTCCTTCCTCACCTCTGCCCAGGGAGAAATTCCAGCAGCAGGTATGGGTGACACATCCTCTTCTTTAGCAGGTGGCAGCCTGGCAACTGCTGCAGAAAGTCCAGCAGAGCCCCACTCACACTGGGCCACCCACAAAGCCGTGGCCTCTCACTCCCTCCCACCAGCCCAGCCCCGAGACTGCTGACAGGGCAGAGAAAATGGCGTCAGGCACAGCTGCAGGGGCTTTTGCTGCCTGGAGTGGTATTTATATTGATCTCAACCCAGGCACACCTGGGGAGGGCTGGCCGGCATGGTAAGGCTGCCCAGGTAACCAATCATCACCCCTCAGGGGCTCACAGTTGCAGAAAATGGAACTTGCTGAACCAGCCAGGTCCAAGGAACAGGTGTGGGCTCCTGAGAGTCAGGATAGACAAGGGGCTGCAGCTTTGGCTTGTTTTCTAATCATTTTATCTGGCCCATGAGTGGGAGACAACTTCAAGAAAACCCTCTCCTAATGAGAGGAACCCAGGAGTCAGGGAGAGGAGGGGTGGGTGGTGGTTGGAGACAGAGGCCTGGTGCCCTGGGTGCAGTGGAAGTCTCTGGAAGACCAGGTGGAGGGAGGCCACACAGAGTGATGCCCAGGGTCACAGACCTGTCGGAGCTGCTGTTTGTTAGTTCAAGTCCTGCTCTGAGGTGCTCTGTGTCAGCTCTGAGCGACAGGTGAGCTGGGGGTGCTCTTCAATGAGGGCTATGTGCACGGTTCCTGTGTGCCCAGCCCTGCCACGGTACCTGCAAGGGTAGCTCTGTATCCTGGGAGGGGCCTGACCATGAGAGCCCCGTGGGCTGGGTTGGGGGTGGGGTACCTGCCCAGGAGAGCTCCATATCCTGGGATTGGCCTGACCACGAGAGCCCCATGGGCTGCTGGGGACCTGGTAAAGGATGTCAGGACAGTCAGTGAAGCCACCGAGGATATACCTCCAGTTGCTCCTGATTCCTACACCCTGCTGGTCATTCTACCAACCACCAGGACATGGTATTCTGTATTAGTCTTCAATGATGCCTTCTTTTGTATTCCATTAGTCCCAGAGTCACAAGAAATTTTGGCTTGTGAGTGGCAGGACTCAACATACAACTAAAACAATACTTCCGGGCCGTCTTGCCCCAAGGGTGCAAAAATTCCCACACCATCTTTGGGGAAAGCTTAGCTAAAGACCGAAAAGTTCTACCTCTGGAAAAGGAAACCCTCCTTCAATATGCAGACGACATTCTGATCGCCAGCCCTACTAAGGAGGCCTCTGAACTACCAAGCCAATAAAGGATAGAAGTTGTCCAAGAAAAAGCTCAAATATCACAGACTGCAGTGACCTGCCTGGGCTTCATTCTCACACAAGGTCAGAGAAGCCCATCCCAGGAAAGGGAAGAAACCATTTGCAGCCTTACCCCTTTCTAAAACTAGAAGACAGCTTAGGGGTTCCTGGGGAGGCCAGGGTTTGCTGCTTCTGGATCCCTAACTACAGTCTACTAGCTGGGCCTCTATATGAAACACTGAAAGGAAAAGATGATGATCCTTTTGAACAGAATCCAGAAGTGGCCTTTCAAGAATGGAAAGAGCAGTCAATTCAGACCCTTGCCCTGGAACTCCCTAATTGAGCTAAACCCTTTGACCTTTCCATTCCCGGTGAAAGGTGAATCGCCATTGGAGAATTAGTGCAAAAACTGGGACCACTTGAAATGGAACAACGCAAGAATGCCATCCAGGTAGGATAAACTACAGTCACCAAAGGGCTTGGCCCACTGCCACATCTGGCCAAGATACTGGCGGTATCTAAAAACCTGGAAATCAGCAGCCCAAAAGGCCACCTCCCTCCTAAGGGAAAAGGACCCCACGTGGTGATCCTAATCACCAACCATGCCCTGAAGTTGCAGGGTTCGCTCCGTGGGCACACCGACCTCGAGTGAGGAGGCCCTCCAACTCCAACATCCAGAGAGATAACCGGGGGCAACAGGGCACCATGACGACTCGTGTGAACATCACTTGACCTGGAGTTTCTCTCATAAAACAACAATAGTGTGTCCCGAAGGAGTAGACTACTGCTTGCAGGACTTCCTGCACCCGGAGGGGAGCTAATAATCTTGGCGGGGGAACCGTATATCACACTGTCACCATAGAAAAGCCTACAGACACCGTGATGATGGTGGCCAATAAGACCGGCTGGACTCCTGTTTACTTCAAAAGGCTGTTGACTCAGTGGCCATCATGGTCCTTGATCACCACTGACCCTGGACTGTCTGGGAGTTGAGCGGGCAGGGCTCTGACACCTGGTGCTGTTTTTACGTTAATTCAGGGGCCTAATTGAAGAAAGAGCAGACTACTGGTCAGAGCATCTAGGCTGGCAGAAACGGTCAGCCTAAGGTGGCCGAACAAATGTGGGGCGGGGTGAAACCGGCCCCCACAGCGTCTCTGCACATCTCTTTCCTGGACCCTTAAAGGTCATTAGAATCTATAACACTTCCAATGCTGGTGCTCAGGCGGACGAGCAGGGAGGCAGGGGTCCTGGGGCCAATCAACGTCACCTGGAGGCTGCTGGGGAGAAGTTCTGACCCTCGTCCCCTGGTATGAGGGCTCCCAACTCAGCACTCAGCAGTTACAGAAGAAGGGTCTGCACCCTCAGCACTCCAAGAATGAGGAACGGGACAAAAGGCAGAGGAGGGGTTTGTCCCCAGCAAAGCCCATTAAAAATCCCTGGGAGATAAAAATAGAATGTGGGCAATAAAGTCAAGTCTGACCTTTTTTATCCTTTGTGCTTTGTCTAATTTCACGTGCTCCTAGGGTCCCGCATGCAGAGGTTCCACACCCGGCACTTCAGACCAGATTTCCTGGTGCAGAATGGCTGGGTCGACACCTCAGCTCCTGGGGCCCAGTGCAGACTCCGAGATATAGAGCCTGAGCTGCAGCCAACCCGGCCCTTGAGAGCTCCGCCCCCTCCCTCCCACTGACTCTGACAGGATCTCTACACAGCAGCCCAGCCCACAGCCCACGGGGTAGTGCATGCTCTCACCTCTCCATTCTCTGATCAAAATATAAAGTTTCCTTTGCTTGGGAACCAAACTCAGTCTCGATCTGTTGGCCCCAATGACACTGGGCAGGGGGACCCTTGTTGGGGTCCACTCTGGAGGATCAGTAACAGAAATTGAGACTATTGTAACTTCAATGAACAGATGTGTGAGCCAAACTGTAGTTAACATAGAACAGTTTATAAGGCTCGGGTAAAATAAGATGTTTCTAACACTTCCATTTGATATTTCCATCACTTTATTATAAGCAAGTTCAGTGAAAAGGTTTGTCTTATTTGTCAGGTCAATATTAGAGAAATGAAGTGATTTCTTTCCAAGGATGTACATCTAATAATCTTGGTTAAAGCTTCAATCTTGTTTTAAATGCTTTTCCATTGAAAATGATACCTCTCTTTCAGCTCCCCCATTTCTGAGAAGTATAAAATCTTATAATTTATTATTACCAAAGGGGAAAGGTGGGAGGAGGGATAAATTAACAGTTTGGAATTAACACATACACACTGCTATGTATAAAATAGATCATCAACAAGGAACTACTGTATAGCACAGGGAACTACACTCAATATTGTGCAATAACCTATAAGGGGAAATAATCGGAAAAAGAATAGATATTTTTATTGACATCATCTATCAATGACAGTTAAAGTGTAACCTAAGGGAAGCCGGTGGTGAGTGCTTCTGACCCTGAAGACTTCAGTCATCTAAAGTTTGGACTCTGCCTACTTCCCAAGGCCCTTAATGAACATATGTGTAGCCGTAGCTTAAAAAACTCCCCAGTTTGGGTTTCGGGGAGACACTGATTTTGAAAAAGCCCTGGTGTTCTCCTTACATGAATGGGACTCTTCCTACTGCTAAAACATGTCTGTCACACCCAGAGGATGGTATACCGTCTGATCGGGAAGAGTTTGGAAAAGGCATCTCATCTCCTCATCTCCTGGTGCTCGGGTTCACCCCTCCAGCGTCTTTACTAACAGTCTCCCCACTTGGAGATGTCAACACTGTCAACATCCTGTTGCGTACAGTTTGGAATTTGTCCAGAGGATGAAGCGGAAGGATGAGGAACAATGAGAGACAAGTCCTAGGTGTTCAGACAGGCACATGTCACTCTAATTTCCAATCAGGAAGATGAATTGACCAAAGGCTAGGGTTGCCCATGGAAACAGTATAGGGCTTGAGGAAATCCCACTGCTTTGTGGCCAGTTCCCATAAACACAAGTTGAACAATGGAACTCAGGGGCAGTAAAATTCACGAAACTGCAGAGTTGAAAATATCTATCACTGAAAAATGTCTTGAGGAAAGTCAAAGAAAAGGATTGGCAAGCAAGGGAGAATGGCAGGAAAGGGATTTGAGGAGGTAGAAAGGACTCGCCATTAAGCACAAGAAAAGGGGCTGAACATTGCCGACATTGCAGTTGGCCAAAAAGGCTGTATGTGTTTTTTTCTGTATATATTCAAGAAAAGGGCATACACTTTTTTAGCCAACCAAACAGGTGGGCACTGGAAATCAATACTACAAAAGATATCACTTCGCATCAGTCAGAAGAGCCATCCTCATAAAGTGTAAACGCCAGAAATGCAGGACAGGGCAAGGAGAAGAGGGAGCCCTGTGAGGCTTATAGTGGAAATGTATATTGCCAACGGCCATTCTGGAGAAGTATATTGTGTTTACTAAAGCATCTAAAAAATGAGCTACAGAGCATAGGGCACTTGCACTCATGGGCGTATATCTTGGGAAAAACAAAAATCGAGAGGACACAGGCACCCCAATGTTTACTGCCTCTCTGTTTAAAAGATCCTCGACTAGGATATAACTTAAATGTCTCTGGAGGGAAAAAATGGATAGAGATGTGGTACTTATGTAGAGTGGAATATTACTCAGCCTGGAAATCAATGAAATATGGCCAGTTGTAACAACTCCGGAGGAGTTACGTATGATCATTCTAAGTGACATAATTCAAAAAGAAAAAGACACATATCATAAGATATCACTTAAAGGTGGAATCCAAAATGGCTACACATGAAATAAATTACAAAACAAAAACATAGTCAAATATGTAGAAAACACGCGTAAGGCTGCTAAACGGGAAAGGTGGGGAGGGGTGAGGCATCATCCAGGAGGTTGAAATTAGCAAAGATACCATTCCAAATACCAAACTGATAATCAACAAGGCCTACACGGTAGCTAAAAGAACTGCACTCAGCACACTCAAGTCACCGGAAAAGAATATCTATGACTGGTAAGAATCTGAAAAAGAATTTATTGATGTCTCTCTGTACGTGAATCAAGTGGATGTACAGCAGCAAGAAACAGAGCTTTGAAAATCAGCTGTAACCAATATAGTAATAAATTGAAAAAAATAAACGACAGAGAGACAGAGAAAACCTCTTACAACTTTTCCTCAGGGACGGTGATGCAACATGGATTGAACACATCTAGACCCACAGCAGGATGAGACATAAGGCTGGAAACTGTTCATGCTAAGAGAAATGTGAGGTTGGGTGAGGAAATGCACACCCTTTAAAGTAATACTACCTGGTACCCATTCAATGGGTCCCAAATCTGCAGGTTCAAGGAATCTTCCTACAGCTAAAACATGCATGGAAAACCCAGAGGACTGTACACCATGTGATCGGGAGATGTGTCTAAAATGCACCTCATTTATCCTCTCCTGGTGCTCCTGTTCATCATTCCAGCCACGTTACTTAGAATCTCCCCACTTAGAGAATCAGCACATTTAAACTTCTGTTTCACACATTTTGCAAATTGTGAGGAGGATGAACGGGAAGAGGGGGAAACAATGAGAGAATAGTTGTAGGGGTTTGGACGGGCACATGTCACTCTAATTTCCCATTAAGAATAAGAATTAAAAAAAGGCTCAGCCCGCCTCGCCGGAGCCAAAATAGGGCCTGAAGCAATCCTGCGGTTTTGAGGCCAGCTCACAAAAGAGCAACTTAAAAAATGGAGCTCAGGGTCACTGCAATTCACAAACCTGCAGAGTTATAAATGAAAACTAACGTCCAAAAATATGTTGAGGTAAGGCAAAGAAGAGGATCTGAATGCAAGACAGAATTGCAAGAAACAGATTTCAAGAGATAGATTGGACTCGCCTTTAAAGCACATGAAAAGTGGCAGAATTTCGACAATGATGCAGTTGGCCCAAAAGGGAGTATGCGTTTTTTCCTGAATATATCCAGGAAAAAACGCATACGCACTTTATGGGCAACCAAGCAAGCAAGCAATGCAAATGTGCACAACAAAGAAGTCTCATTTCCCACCGGTCAAAAGGGCCATCCGAAAAAATTGTAAACACCAGAAATGCAGGACAGGCCATGGAGAACAGGGAGCCTTTATACGCTGATGGACAGTGTGTGAACTGCCGAGAGCCACTCTGGAGAAGTGTATGGTGGTTCCTAAATCATCTAAAAAACAGAGCGACAGAGCATAGGGCACTTCCAATCACGGGAGTATATCTAGGGAAGTCTAAAAATCAACAAGACACAAGCACACCACAGTTTAGGGCTACTCTGTTTACAAGAACCTCAACTTCAGTACACCTTAAATATCCCAGGAAAGAGAACAATGGATAAAGAAAATGTGGTACTTATGTACAATGGAATATCTCTTCACCATGAAATCAATGTAATAAGGCTAGTAGAAGGATAAAGAGTGGATTGAGGTCCGATAATACTACTTGAAATAAGTCAAACAGAAAAAGAAACATATCATAAGATATCACTTATAGAGGGAGGATAAATATGGCTGCACAAAAAATGAATTACAAAACAGAACAGTGTCTCACATTTAGAAAACACACTTATGTCAGCTTAAGGGGAAAGGAGAGGTGGGGTGATGCATAAAACCAGAGTTTGAAATTAGCACAGATACCGTTCAATAAACCAAATAGGTATCAGACAAGATCTACACCTCGCTCAATGAACTGGCCTCAACACACCCTATACACCGCAGAGAAATATATCTGAGTAATAAGAATCTTAAAACCCATGTATTGATATATCTCCATAAGAGAATCAAGTGTGCGCAGAGCGGCACAAACACAGCAGTGAAAATGAGCTAAACCCCATTATAGAAATAAATTTTAAAACCAAAACGCAGAAACAATGAAAGAGAGAAAAATTCTTACAAAATTCGCTCAGGGGCTGTGATGCAACCTGGAATGACCACATATAAACCCACAGCTGGATAAGACATAAGCCTGGACACTTGGGGCTGAAAGGATTGGAGAGCTTTGGTGAGCAACTGCCGAAAGTTTAATGCAATACTTCATGCTACTTATTCCAAGGGTCCCAACACTCCAAGTTGAAGGGAATCTTCCTACAGCTAAACCATGCATGGGAAATCCAGCGGATGGTATACCATATGATCGGGAAAGGTTTCTAAAATGCACCTCATTTTCCTCTCCTGGGGCTCCGGATCAACATTCCAGCCACTTTACTAACAACATCTCCACATGGAGAGTCAATGCCTTTAAGTTCCGGTATCGCACAGTCTGCAGTTAGTGCGGAGGATGAATGGGAATAGGGGGAACCAGTGAGAAAATAGCTGTAGCGGTTTCAATGGGCACATGTCACTCTAATTTCACATCAGGAAGAAGAATTAACCAAAGGCAGAGCAAGGCACCCCAGAAGAAGAATAGGGCCTGAAGAAATCCTGTGGATATGAGGCAAGATCACAAAAATAAGAGCTGAAAAATGGAGCTAAGGGCCACTGCAATTCAAAAACCTGCAGAGTTATAAAGGCCAACTATTCTCCAAAAGTATATTGAGGTAAGGCTATGAAGAGGCACTGAGAGCAAGGCAGAACTGCAGGAAACCGATTTCAGGAGGTAGACAGGAATTGCACTGAAAACATATGAAAACACTCAGAACGTCGACAATGATGCACTTGGCCAAAAAGGGCGTATGCGTTTTTTCCTGAATATATTCAGGAAGAAACGCATACGCCCTTTCTGGCCAACCAAGCAAGCTCTCAAAGGAAATCTGCACTACAATGAAGTCTCACTTCACCCCGGTCAAAGGGCCATCTGAAAAAAGTGTAAAATCCAGAAAGGCAGGACAGGCCATGGAGAACTGGGAGCCTTGTTATGCTGATGGGCGGGATGTAAATTGCCAGCAGCCACTCTGGAGAAGTGTATGGTGTTTCCTGAAACATCTAAAAAAGAAAGCAACACAGGCTAGGGCACTTCCACTTATGGTCCTATAGCTTAGGGAAATTAAAATCAAAAAGACACAGCCACCCCAAAGATGGGACGGCTCTGTTTACAAGAACCTCGTTTATGGTACAAGTTCAATATCACAGAAAGCGAAAAATGGATAAAGAAGTTGTGGTACTTACGTACAATGCAATATCACTCAGCAATGAAATCTATGTCATCAGGCCCGTAGCAGCATAATGAGTGGATTCAGGTACGATGATTCTAAGTGAAATAAGTCACACAGAAAAAGAAACATCATAAGGTATAACTAATACACGGAATGTAAACTTGGCTACACAGGAACTGAATTACAAAACAGAACAGGGTCTCAAATGTAGAAAACCAACTTATGCTTGCTTAAGGCGAAAGGTGAGTTGGGGTGCTGCATAAAACCAGAGATTGAAATTAGCACAGATACCGTTCCATAAGCCAAATATGTAATAGACAAGAGCTACTCCTTGCTCAACGAAGTGGACTCAACACCCCATATTAAACGCCTAAGAATATACCTGACTAGTAAGAATCTTAAAACCTATGGATTTATATGTCTCCGAAAGAGAATCAAGCGTGTGTACAGTGGCATAAACGCAGCAGTGATAGGATTGGTGAGGTTCAGTGAGCAAATGCAGACCCTTTGAAGTCATATTGCATGGTACCCATTCCATGGGTCTCAACTCTCCAGGTTTAAGGGATTCTTCCTTCAGCTAAAACATGCATGTGGAACCCAGAGTATGATCCACCGTGTGATCGGGAAACGTGTTCAAATGTGTCTCAGTTTTCGTCCCCTGGTAATCGGGTGCAACATTCCAGACGCTTTACTAACACTCTCCCCACTTGGAGAGTCAGTGCCTTTAACCTCCTGTTTGGCCCAGTTTGCAATTTCTGTGGAAAATGAACAGGAATAGGGAGAACCAATGAGAGACTAGGTGGAGGTGTCTGGACGGGCAAATTTAACTCTCATTTCCCACCAGGAAGATAAATGAACCAAAGGCTCCGCGTGCCATGCTGGAACTAGATTAGGGCCTGAGGAGATCCTGCGGTGTTGCGGCCAGCTCACAAGAAAGCGAGTTGAAGAAAGGAGCTCAGGGGCACTGTAATTCAGAAACCTGCGGAGTTATAAATGACAGCTATCATCCAAAATTATACTGAAGTAAGGCTGCAAAGAGGACTTGAATGCGGGGCAGAATTGCTGGAAACTGATTTCAGAACGTACACGGGAGTAGCTCTTAAAGCATAGGAAAAGAGACAGAACTTGGAAAATAATGCACTTGGCAAAAAAGGGCATATGTGTTTTATCCAGAGCTCTCATAACTGAGGGGAGGAGATTCCCAGCAGGCTCCAACTGCCACCTGAGGGCTCACATTGCCAAGGCAACGTGAGCATGCCAGGCAGGAGTTACCTCACAGCAGAGGTCCCACCTCACAGAAGGGTGAGAAACCCAGCCAACATCAGACTCTCACCAGAGGGCCCACATCACCAAGGGGATGGGAACCAGGCAGGAGTGTCTTCACATCAGTGGGGCCACATCATCGAAAGCTGAGGTACTCAGCACATGTGTCCTCAAACCAGAGGACCCACATCACCAAGGACCTCGGAGTGAGGCAGGCAGGAGTAGCCTCACAACACTGGGCACATAGAATAAAAAAGTGAGGAATCCAGCAGTTGGAACCTCCCAGCAGGTGGCCCAGAGCACCGAGGCTATGGGATCCAGGCCACAGTGAACTCACAGAAGAGGGCCCATGTCATGAAACTGAGCAACCCAGCCATTGGGACCTCAGAGCAGGAGGCCCACATCCCCATGGGGATGGAATTCTGGTAGGAGTGTCCTCGCACCACTGAGAACGTATCAGAAAATTTTGGGCGACCAGCAGTTAGGGCCTGACGCCAGAGGACCCTCATCACCAAGGGAAGGAGGCTCCCAGCAGGCTCCAACTGCCACCAGAGGGCTGACGTCGCCAAGGCGATGTGTGCCAACCAGGCACGAATGACCTCACAGCAGAGGGCCCACCTCAGAGAAGTGTGACGAACCCAGTCAGGATCAGACTCGCACCAGAGGGCCCACATCACCAAATGGATTGGAACCAGGCAGGAGTGTCCTCACATGAGTAGGGCCACATCATCTAAAGGTGAGGAACCCAGAACATGTGGCTTCAAACCATAGGACACCCATCACCAAGGGGCTGGGAGTGAGGCAGGCAGGAGGAGCCTCATAACAGAGGGCCCAAAAATAAGAAAGGTGAGGAATCCAGCAGTTGGAACCTCCCAGCAGGCGGCCCAGAGCACAGAGGCTAGAGGAACCAGGCCAGAGTGAACTAACACCAGACAGCCCACATCATGAAACTGTGAGCAACCCAGACATTGGGACCTCAGAGCAGAAGGCCCACATCCCCATGGTGATGGGAACATGACAGGAGTGTCCTGGCATCACTGGGCTCACATCAGAAAACGTGGGGTGCTCAGAAGTTAGGGCCTGACGCTAGAGGGCACTCATCACCGAGAGGAGGAGGCTCCCAGCAGGCTCCAGCTGCCACCAGAGGGCCAACGTCGCCAAGGCGATGTGTGCCAGCCTGGCAGGAGTGACCTCACAGCAGAGGGCCCACCTCACAGAAGGGTGAGGAACACAGCCAGGATCAGACTCTCACCAGAGGGCCCACATCACCAAGGGGATGGGAACCAGGCAGGAGTGTCCCCACACCAGTGGGACAACATCATCGAAAGGTGAGGATCCCAGCACATGTGTCCTCAAACCAGAGGAACCACATCACCAAGGGGTTCGGAATGAGGCTGGCAGGACTGGCCTCACAACACAGGGTCCATAGAATATAAAAGTTGAGGAATCCAGCAGTTGGAACCTCCCAGCAAGTGGCCCAGAGCACCGAGGCTATGGGATCCAGGCCGCAGTGAACTCACAGCAGAGGGCCCACATCATGAACCTGTGAGCAGCCCAGCTGTTGGGACCTCAGAACAGAAGGCCCACATCCCCATTGGGATGGGAACCTGGCAGGAGTGGCTTTGCACCACTTAGCACATATCAGAAAAAGTTAGGAGCCCAGCAGTTAGGGCCTGACGCCAGGGGGCCCTCATAACTGAGGGGAGGAGACTCCCAGCAGGTTCCAACTGCCAACAGAGGGCCCACGTCTACAAGGTGGCATGCGCCAGCCAGGCAGTAGTGACCTCACAGCAGAGGGCCTATCTCACAGAAGGGTGAGGAACCGAGGCAGGATGAGACTCTCACCAGAGGGCCCACAACACCAAGGGGATGGGAACCAGTCAGGACTGTCCTCCCACCAGTGGGGCCACATCATCGAAAGGAGAGGAACCCAGCACATGTGGCCTCATATCAGAGGACATACATCACAAAGGGGATGGGAGTGAGGCAGGTAGGAGTAGCCTAAAAACAGAGGGCCCAAAGAATAAAAAAAGTGAGGAATCCAGCATTTGGAACCTCCCAGCAGGCGGCCCAGAGCACAGAAGCTATGGGATGCAGGCAGGAGTGAACTAACAGCAGAGAGCCCACATCATGAAACTGTGAGCAACCCAGGCATTGGGACCTCAGAGCAGAAAGCCCACATCCCCATGGGGATGGGAACCTGACAGGAGTGTCCTGGCATCACTGGGCTCACATCAGAAAACGTGGGGAGCCCAGCAGTTAGAGCCTGATGCTAGAGGGCCGTCATCACCGAGGGCAGGAGGCTCCCAGCAGGTTCCATGTGCCAACAGAGGGCCCACGTCACCAAGGTGATGTGTGCAAGTCAGGCAGTATTGACCTCACAGCAGAGGGCCTACCTCACAGAAGAGTGAGGAACCCAGCCAGGATAAGACTGTCACCAGAAGGCCCACATCACCAAGGGGATGGAAACCAGGCAGGAGTGTCCTCACACGAGTGGGGTCACATCATCGAAAGGTGAGGAACGCAGCACATGTGGCCTCAAGCCATAGGACAGTCATCACCAAGGGGCTGGCAGTGAGGCAGGCAGGAGGAGCCTCACAACAGAGGGCACATAGAATAAAAAAGTTGAGGAATCCAGCAGTTGGAACCTCCCAGCAGGCGGCTCAGAGCACCGATGATAAGGGATCCTTGCCGGAGTGAACTCACAGAGGGCCCACATCATGGTACTGTGAGCAAGCCAGCCGTTTTGACCTCAGAGCAGAAGGCCCATATCGCCATGGGGATGGGAACCTGGCAAGAGTCTCCTCACTCACTTGGCGCACATCAGAAAATGTGGGGAGCCCTGCAGTTATGGCCTAAGGCAAGAGGGCCCTCATCACTGAGGGAAGGAGGATCCCAGCACACTCCAACTGCCACCAGAGGGCCCACGTCGCCAAGGTGACGTGTGCCAGACAGGCATGATTGACCTCACAGCAGAGGGCCCACCTCACAGAAGGGTGAGGAACCCAGCCAGGATCAGACTCTCACCTGAGGGCCCACATCAGCAAGGGGATGGGAACCAGTCAGGACTGTCTTCCCTCCAGTGGGGTCACATCATCGAAAGGTGCGGAACCCAGCACATGTGGCCTC